>NW_025228281.1:9943-11236 GCF_018294505.1 Triticum aestivum | reverse complement strand
TTTTTTCTATAAAAAAATCAATTTACTGTTCGCCGGGTGCAAATGAGCCTATGCTCAGAATTGCATATTCATCATCCTAACAAATAGCAAATCTATAGTCATGACAAAAATGATTGTAGGATGAGCTAGCTTTGGTCACCATCTAAACATACCTAGTGAAATCGTCCTAGGGTTAATCACGGAAGGACTGGATTTTTTTCTAGTTATATATGGCAATCTACAAGTTTTGGTGGTTTCATTTTCATTTGAACCTATTTCCTTGCGATACTAACCATGGCCAAACTAACTAAACTTTTTTGAAGAACCCAGACCAACTTGGCACAAGCATTACTACAGAAAAACGTCGTAGCTCATGAGTCAACACTGGTCGATAGGCCATCGACTATAAGTCACAGACGATCGTGCAATGTTGACTCGCCACGAAATGACGCGCCGCAGGTCCACCTATTAGCGGTGAGCTGTGAGGCCACCATTGTACTCCCTCCGTTCCTAAATATAAGTCTTTGTAGAGATTTCACTATATACTACATATGAAGCAAAATGAGTGAATCTACACTCTAAAATGCATCTACATATATCCGTATGTGGTTTATAGTGAAATCTCTCCAAAAACTTATATTTACGAACGGAGGGAGTAATACATACCGCTGAGGTACCTCTCAACTGACGGGCTACGAAATGGTCCTGTCGGTGGTGATTGTGTAAATACTGGCAAACTATTAACTGTCAGTAGTGACACCCTAATAAATGTTTTTCCTAAAATAACGATAGCTGACATGTTGGGTGCCCAAGTACCACTTCCAAATATCTTATACCAACCCGTAAGTTATGACTATGTGTCGGGCATAGTCAAAAATGGGAGTTTTTTTTTTTTGCCTCCTCGGCACTTTCCCAGAGCCCTGATGCATGTTGGTTGTAAACGAGTGTCCTTTTTCACTGAAGGAAACATATGCTCTATTTGTAATCTTGCAATGTTCGATGTTGACACTTTGTGCATACCTTACGGTATGAGCGCCATTTTCTTTGAGAAAATGTCTATTTTTGGTCCCTTAAGTTTACATCTAGACAATTGGTATCTTTCTTTTCCTACATTAGGTCCCCCATGTTCCAAAACTGGAAATGGATCGTCTAAAAGTAGAACAGAGCGGTATTGTGGCTTATGTGCTATCGGTTTTAGAATCGGTCTTTCCACATTGTGGCCAAAGTCAGCTTCAACTAAGCCAAACTAGACTGTGGAACCCACCAACAGGACTATAATTATTTCAGAACTGGTTACTATTTTAATTAAGCTCA
>NW_025228281.1:4079-9933 GCF_018294505.1 Triticum aestivum | reverse complement strand
TTTTTTCTATAAAAAAATCAATTTACTGTTCGCCGGGTGCAAATGAGCCTATGCTCAGAATTGCATATTCATCATCCTAACAAATAGCAAATCTATAGTCATGACAAAAATGATTGTAGGATGAGCTAGCTTTGGTCACCATCTAAACATACCTAGTGAAATCGTCCTAGGGTTAATCACGGAAGGACTGGATTTTTTTCTAGTTATATATGGCAATCTACAAGTTTTGGTGGTTTCATTTTCATTTGAACCTATTTCCTTGCGATACTAACCATGGCCAAACTAACTAAACTTTTTTGAAGAACCCAGACCAACTTGGCACAAGCATTACTACAGAAAAACGTCGTAGCTCATGAGTCAACACTGGTCGATAGGCCATCGACTATAAGTCACAGACGATCGTGCAATGTTGACTCGCCACGAAATGACGCGCCGCAGGTCCACCTATTAGCGGTGAGCTGTGAGGCCACCATTGTACTCCCTCCGTTCCTAAATATAAGTCTTTGTAGAGATTTCACTATATACTACATATGAAGCAAAATGAGTGAATCTACACTCTAAAATGCATCTACATATATCCGTATGTGGTTTATAGTGAAATCTCTCCAAAAACTTATATTTACGAACGGAGGGAGTAATACATACCGCTGAGGTACCTCTCAACTGACGGGCTACGAAATGGTCCTGTCGGTGGTGATTGTGTAAATACTGGCAAACTATTAACTGTCAGTAGTGACACCCTAATACATGTTTTTCCTAAAATAACGATAGCTGACATGTTGGGTGCCCAAGTACCACTTCCAAATATCTTATACCAACCCGTAAGTTATGACTATGTGTCGGGCATAGTCAAAAATGGGAGTTTTTTTTTTTTTTTTGCCTCCTCGGCACTTTCCCAGAGCCCTGATGCATGTTGGTTGTAAACGAGTGTCCTTTTTCACTGAAGGAAACATATGCTCTATTTGTAATCTTGCAATGTTCGATGTTGACACTTTGTGCATACCTTACGGTATGAGCGCCATTTTCTTTGAGAAAATGTCTATTTTTGGTCCCTTAAGTTTACATCTAGACAATTGGTATCTTTCTTTTCCTACATTAGGTCCCCCATGTTCCAAAACTGGAAATGGATCGTCTAAAAGTAGAACAGAGCGGTATTGTGGCTTATGTGCTATCGGTTTTAGAATCGGTCTTTCCACATTGTGGCCAAAGTCAGCTTCAACTAAGCCAAACTAGACTGTGGAACCCACCAACAGGACTATAATTATTTCAGAACTGGTTACTATTTTAATTAAGCTCAAGCCCCACTGGTCAGCAAATCATGGCATCCAAGATAGGAATTAGCACTAACCTCATCCACTAAAGGGCCAGGCCAACACAGCAGTGGTTCCCTTAGTGTCTAAACACCGGTGAGCAGATGGTCAATGTACTATTGTGCAGCTTTGCACGGGAGCAAGCTAGGAGGAAAGAGCGGGGGCGGTGGGTTAAGGGAAACACAATACTTTGGGGAGAGATGGGGAACACACAGAGTTCACCTCGACCATGATGACGTATTGGGAGAGTTGGAGGAGCAATACATATTTGTCCCATTATTAGCAGCATGTGGCCTGATAGGCTCGGTTACGCATGGGTCAACGAGAAGATTGACAATGGACTCATCAGTCCTTACGAGTTAACCTAACTCCGCAAGAGAGCAGGAAGCTGCTCGACGAGTGAGGTGTCTGAAGAAATATTGGTCAATAGGTTGGAAGGTCGAGGGGGAAGTTTAACAGAGAGAGTGGTAGACCAAGGTAATGTGACTAGACAATGACCCAAAAGAGTATCATGTTGAATATTTTTAAGGAATTTTCCATGAAGTTTAATCCAGAAAAACAGTGGGTAAAATTTGAATAACATGCAATCGAGATCATAATTAAGAAACAAGTATCATATTCATATCAATTGTTACTTGCAGTAAACCAAATGCTAACTGTAACAGAGATGGTAAGATGACACACAGAGCAGCGAAAGAGGATGTAGGTGAGTTGTTCGTGAAGGACATATGCCCTAGAGGCAATAATAAAGTTGTTATTTTATATTTCCTTATATCATGATAAATGTTTATTATTCATGCTAGAATTGTATTAACCGGAAACTTAGTACATGTGTGAATACATAGAAAAACAGAGTGTCACTACTATGCCTCTACTTAACTAGCTCGTTGAATCAAAGATGGTTAAGTTTCCTAGCCATAGACATGAGTTGTCATTTGATTAACATGATCACATCATTAGAGAATGATGTGATTGACTTGACCCATTCCGTTAGCTTAGCACTTGATCTTTTAGTATGTTGCTATTGCTTTCTTCATGACTTATACATGTTCCTATGACTATGAGATTATGCAACTCCCGAATACCGGAGGAACACTTAGTGTGCTACTAAACGTCACAACGTAACTGGGTGATTATAAAAGTTCTCTACAGGTGTCTCCGTTGGTACTTGTTGAGTTGGCATAGATCGAGATTAGGATTTGTCACTCCGATTGTCGGAGAGGTATCTCTGGGTCCTCTCGGTAATGCACATCACTATAAGCCTTGCAAGCAATGTGACTAATGAGTTAGTTGCGGGATGATGCATTATGGAACGAGTAAAGAGACTTGCCGGTAACGAGATTGAACTAGGTATTGAGATACCGACGATCGAATCTCGGGCAAGTAACATACCGATGACAAAGGGAACAACGTATGTTGTTATGCGGTTTGACCGATAAAGATCTTCGTAGAATATGTGGGATCCAATATGAACATCCAGGTTCCTCTATTGGTTATTGACCCGAGACGTGTCTCGGTCATGTCTACATAGTTCTCGAACCCGTAGGGTCCGCGCGCTTAACGTTCGGTGACGATCGGTATTATGCGTTTATGTGTTTTGATGTACCGAAGATAGTTCGGAGTCCCGGATGTGATCACGGACATGACGAGGAGTCTCGAAATGGTCGAGACATAAAGATTGATATATTGGATGACTATATTCGGACACCGGATGAGTTCCGGGGGTGACCGGATAATTATCGGAGTGCCGGGGGGTTATCGAAACCCCCAGGGGAAATAATGGGCCAACATGGGCCTTGTGTGTGAGAGAGAGAGACAGAGGAGGAGGGGGCCTGAGGGCTGGCCGCCCCCCCCCCCCCCTTGAGGAGTCCGAATTGGACAAGGAGGGGGGCGGCGCCCCCTCTTTCCCTCCCTCTCTCCCTCTCCTTCCTTCCCCCTTCCTCCTCCTGGTTGGACTAGGAAAGGGGGAGTCCTACTCCTACTAGGAGGAGGACTCCTCCCCTCCTTGGCGCGCCCCAAGGGCCGGCCGGCCTCCCCCCTTGCTCCTTTATATACGGGGGCAGGGGGCACCCTAGGACAGAACAACAGACATTGTCTTAGCCGTGTGCGGTGCCCCCTCCACCATAACCCACCTCGGTCATATCGTTGCAGTGCTTAGGCGAAGCCCTGCGCCGGTAGCTTCATCATCACCGTTATCACGCCGTCGTGCTGACGAAGCTCTCCCTCGACACTCAGCTAGATCAAGAGTTCGTGGGACGTCACCGAGCCGAACGTGTGCAGATCGCGGAGGTGCCGTACTTTCGGTACTAGGATCGGTCAGATCGTGAAGACGTACGACTACATCAACCGCGTTGTCATAACGCTTCCGCTTTCGGTCTACGAGGGTATGTGGACAACACTCTCCCCTCTCGTTGCTATGCATCACCATGATCTTGCGTGTGCGTAGGAAATTTTTTGAAATTACTGCGTTCCCCAACAGTTCGTCATGTCACCGAGGAGGTGATCAACATCGGGGAAGAAGTCGTTGTTGGGGAACTCGTCGACGGGGATATCGCCGTTCATAGTCACGAGCGCTCCCCAAAAATCTGATCGCCCCACTCCCGCACCGGATCACAAGAGGAGCAACCTCTCTTACCTAGAAGTGGAAGCAAAGCCGAAACACTAATGGGAAGATGAAACAGAGACAACAATGCCATCAATGGGAAGATGAATGCATTCGGTATCATTTTCCACTAGGATAAAAGCTTTCCTGGTTCTTTCTTACATGAAAAAAACGAGGCAACGCACGAAATGAAGGAAGAAAGCAAAACACCAATGGAGAAACAAAACCGAAACATTAACGATATCAATGCGGAGATGAATGGGAACATTCACAACCATTTGGTTTCATTTTCGACTACCACAAAATATTTTAGCTTCTTTCTTATCATGCATGAACGGGCCACATATATGGGATTTTCCTAGGAATTATTGGATATGACAAATGAGCTAAAGCCCAGTAATTACAAATGGGCACTCTTCCGTTGCGACCGCCGTCAGCGAATGAACGGCCGGTGGGAGGCGTGCGGGGTGTCCGTCCATCGGCTACAGTAACGAGATCCTAAATGAACAGTGCAAGCCCGTTAAGCTGTAGTATTTAAAAATCCTTTGGTTAGCACAACAATTTGCGCGGTGAGTTAGCTGTGGTGCGCTCACATATAGACGACGGTAAGTCCATGACTAGAATGGAACAGCCGAGCAGTGAACAGGAGGAGCTGAGCCTGGAGCTCACCCTCCGCCCAATGGCGCCGGAGCCCCGCGTCGGCTTCTTCCTCTGCGTGTACTGTGACCGCAAGTTCATCACCTCGCAGGCGCTCGGCGGCCACCAGAACGCGCATAAGCAAGAGCGCCGCGTCGCCAAGCGCCGCCAGCAGACCGCCGCCGCTGGGGAGGGTTTGCCGGCTGCGGCGCGGGACGAGAGTCTGCCCTGGCCCAGGTACGCCACAGTCTCGTGTCTGCGGCTGGGACGGCTGCTGCTGGTGGCAAGGCGCACAAGCACGGCAGGAGCTGGACGGTGCACGGCCCCGTGGACGACGTCGACTTGTCTCTCCGTCTATGATCGGTCTGGAAATTGGTCGCCGATCCCCATATTCACTAGTTGACCGGCAAGCATCCCCTAGCTCTTTCGGTTTCGGTACGGTATGTCTGTATGTCAAAAGTGGTCTTTGGTGACTATGTGCATGTGAAACTGCTATGTTTGTGACTGTGTGCTATCAAGTTAATGATTTGCTTGTCTCAAGCTCGAGTGTGTTTGATTCATATATATGTTCTTCTTTCAGTTGAGTTTCTCTTATGGGATTCCTTGCCCAAAAGGACAGCTTGGTAATTTACAACTGTTCACCTAGAAGGCAAGGGGATTTTATTTCTTCTTGTTGTTTTCACTCTTATGCTAATATACTTTGTTGTTGTTTGCATTGTTTGGCTTATTCAAGTGAAATATAGTACTATATATGCCATGCGAGAATTGTCTCACTATTTCAAACTTAGGTACTCTCTTCGTTCACAAATATAAGATATTTTGGATATTTTAATATAAACTAGATACGGACTAAAATGAATGAACAAACACACTAAAATGTGTTTGTATATATTCGATCACAAAAAGTAAAAACATCTTATATCTCAGAGGGGAGGAAGTACTGCTGTACTTCCGTAACAATCCCCCATCGATCACGAGATTGTTTGGGAGAGTAATATATGCTCTCTCTCTCTCTCTCTCTCTCTCTCTCTCAATCAGATGAGGGATTATGAACATGCCGGCTAGATAATTATGAGGTCCGTTGGAGCTTAGCACACCTTGTCACGACACTAGTAATAGCATGTACGTGCACGGGCCCATGCCATCCGTGATTGGCACAAGAATTCGCCGGCCCTCCACAACGAGCTTTGCTACATCAACGGACAATTACGGGCTGGTTACGGGATGAGGTTGAGTTGTCAAACAGTTATTAGATTAAAGGGGGAGGAAGGGCCCCACCCACCTGAAAATCAGGGGGGGGGGGGGG
>NW_025228281.1:2039-4069 GCF_018294505.1 Triticum aestivum | reverse complement strand
GGAAGGGGTCCGTTGCAACCCCGTAATCAGTCCGTGCGTGTAGCATTTTTGCTCCACAACCATCAGCATATATGTTACTGCATGGCACGTAGCTACGTGGTGTATGTAAGACTCTACATCCAGGAAATCATGAATTGCATTGCATGCATGCATGCATCAAGTTACTGCCCCAACCATTGGCAACAAAAAAAAGTTACTGCCCCAACGCCAACTGAGTTGTCGACCCCATAATCTATCACCACCACCAGGACAGACGCGAGTAAAGGCAGGCTAGCTAGGACTGCACCATCTTTGGCGCGACTCTACCCAGAGGAGGCCACAGGCCTGCATCGGCCGGGATTTCTTTTGCCCCGCATCAGAGACCACATGCCTCGTGCAGATCGGTCGCCTAGCATAATTGGCAAGGCAAAGCTTTCCACTCCTAGGCCTCCAAAACCGGCCGGACAACGCCAATTAAAACGACCTGTCGGCTCTCGCTCACCAGTCTTTTTTTTTTGTCGAATACCAAGTGAAGCTCGAGAAGTGTCCAATATCATTTGTTTCCCGCTGCTCCTGAGAGAATCTACTGTACAAAAACCCACTTGTCGAGTTTCTATATATCTCCGTAACAATCATGCAGTACTGTCCTTCTTGGCAAAGAGAATTGATATCGTTGATCACACCGACACAGCCCAGCCAGCCCGTGGTGATCATGAGCTTCGAGGCCAGTAGATCCTCAACGAGTACCTTGGCCTCCACGCACGCATATGCCTCGAGCACAGCCGGATCTGCTAGGAGATCAAACACTCATCACAGAGGATCACGTACGCCCAATGCGCCCTTGTTTAACGCCCTCGCCACGGCACCTCGCCTTGGTAAACACCGACGGTGGAGGGATCCATCTCGCCCGACACTTCGCAAGCCATGCTTCACACCACTCGAGACCACGTTCAAATCGTCGAGGTGCCACATAATAAACAAATGAGTGAATGGCGGCCTCTAGAATTTTTCCTCGTGAATTGCCTTCCTTCTTGCCCACCAGAATTCTCAAAGAGCAACAAGAACACCTATGAATTGATCCTTGGTCGGAGAATTTCTCAGACCAAAAAGGCAAAGCTTTGGGTCTGGCGTCTCATCACTATATTTTTTTTTTCGAAACGGAGGCAAAAGATTTGCCTCATCCATTAATTAAGAAGAAGTTTAGAGTTGCTTTTACAACGAAAAGCAAGGAGATTTAAATACAAAGCCAGTACTCTCCCGGCATTATGAGACCCAAATGTTTGGCTCCTGCCATGACCCAAAGCTTAGCCTCCCGCTGAATGTTGAGTAATAGGACGGACGGCAGAGTAGACTTGTGTTGGAACACCCTAGCATTCCTTTCACACCAGATAGTCCAACAAGTTAACATGGTGAGGGAAGCGATAGCTTTCCGGTGTGGCACGCCGACGCCCGACATGTTGATCCACCAATCGTGGATGGAACGCCTAGTCATCTAAACCGAGGTGTTGATGAAGTCTAGATTGAGCCATCCCTTGATCATCCCCCAAATTCTAGTGGAGAAGCGACACTTGTAGAATAAGTGATGAACGGTCTCGCCCGTTTGTTTGCAAAGCGGGCAGAGCCCACAGTTGGGCCACCCCCTTTTCTGTAATCTATCCGCCGTCCAGATACGGTTTTGAATCGCAAGCCAAGCGAAAAATTTCATCTTGGGTGGCGCCCAAGCCTTCCAAACCGCGAAGTGCATGGACGAACGAACCGTCCCAAGAAGTTGCGCCTTGTACGCAGAAGTGGCGGAGTAAGCTCCATCAAGAGTGTGCTTCCAAGTAATTGTGTCCTCCGTGTCCTCCGATATAGGAATGACTCGCAATCGAGCCCACAAGGTGACGATCTGCCGAATGTGCTCCATGGTCCAATGGTCGGGAAGCTTAATTGACGATAGCCATTTGTCCTCATGCATGGCCTCCCTAACAGTCCAATTCTTGCGTTTGGACGCCTCGAAGATGAGAGGGGCGATGTTGGCGGGCTTATCCCCATCAACCCAAGGGGAATCC
>NW_025228281.1:0-2029 GCF_018294505.1 Triticum aestivum | reverse complement strand
GGAAGGGGTCCGTTGCAACCCCGTAATCAGTCCGTGCGTGTAGCATTTTTGCTCCACAACCATCAGCATATATGTTACTGCATGGCACGTAGCTACGTGGTGTATGTAAGACTCTACATCCAGGAAATCATGAATTGCATTGCATGCATGCATGCATCAAGTTACTGCCCCAACCATTGGCAACAAAAAAAAGTTACTGCCCCAACGCCAACTGAGTTGTCGACCCCATAATCTATCACCACCACCAGGACAGACGCGAGTAAAGGCAGGCTAGCTAGGACTGCACCATCTTTGGCGCGACTCTACCCAGAGGAGGCCACAGGCCTGCATCGGCCGGGATTTCTTTTGCCCCGCATCAGAGACCACATGCCTCGTGCAGATCGGTCGCCTAGCATAATTGGCAAGGCAAAGCTTTCCACTCCTAGGCCTCCAAAACCGGCCGGACAACGCCAATTAAAACGACCTGTCGGCTCTCGCTCACCAGTCTTTTTTTTTTGTCGAATACCAAGTGAAGCTCGAGAAGTGTCCAATATCATTTGTTTCCCGCTGCTCCTGAGAGAATCTACTGTACAAAAACCCACTTGTCGAGTTTCTATATATCTCCGTAACAATCATGCAGTACTGTCCTTCTTGGCAAAGAGAATTGATATCGTTGATCACACCGACACAGCCCAGCCAGCCCGTGGTGATCATGAGCTTCGAGGCCAGTAGATCCTCAACGAGTACCTTGGCCTCCACGCACGCATATGCCTCGAGCACAGCCGGATCTGCTAGGAGATCAAACACTCATCACAGAGGATCACGTACGCCCAATGCGCCCTTGTTTAACGCCCTCGCCACGGCACCTCGCCTTGGTAAACACCGACGGTGGAGGGATCCATCTCGCCCGACACTTCGCAAGCCATGCTTCACACCACTCGAGACCACGTTCAAATCGTCGAGGTGCCACATAATAAACAAATGAGTGAATGGCGGCCTCTAGAATTTTTCCTCGTGAATTGCCTTCCTTCTTGCCCACCAGAATTCTCAAAGAGCAACAAGAACACCTATGAATTGATCCTTGGTCGGAGAATTTCTCAGACCAAAAAGGCAAAGCTTTGGGTCTGGCGTCTCATCACTATATTTTTTTTTCGAAACGGAGGCAAAAGATTTGCCTCATCCATTAATTAAGAAGAAGTTTAGAGTTGCTTTTACAACGAAAAGCAAGGAGATTTAAATACAAAGCCAGTACTCTCCCGGCATTATGAGACCCAAATGTTTGGCTCCTGCCATGACCCAAAGCTTAGCCTCCCGCTGAATGTTGAGTAATAGGACGGACGGCAGAGTAGACTTGTGTTGGAACACCCTAGCATTCCTTTCACACCAGATAGTCCAACAAGTTAACATGGTGAGGGAAGCGATGGCTTTCCGGTGTGGCACGCCGACGCCCGACATGTTGATCCACCAATCGTGGATGGAACGCCTAGTCATCTAAACCGAGGTGTTGATGAAGTCTAGATTGAGCCATCCCTTGATCATCCCCCAAATTCTAGTGGAGAAGCGACACTTGTAGAATAAGTGATGAACGGTCTCGCCCGTTTGTTTGCAAAGCGGGCAGAGCCCACAGTTGGGCCACCCCCTTTTCTGTAATCTATCCGCCGTCCAGATACGGTTTTGAATCGCAAGCCAAGCGAAAAATTTCATCTTGGGTGGCGCCCAAGCCTTCCAAACCGCGAAGTGCATGGACGAACGAACCGTCCCAAGAAGTTGCGCCTTGTACGCAGAAGTGGCGGAGTAAGCTCCATCAAGAGTGTGCTTCCAAGTAATTGTGTCCTCCGTGTCCTCCGATATAGGAATGACTCGCAATCGAGCCCACAAGGTGACGATCTGCCGAATGTGCTCCATGGTCCAATGGTCGGGAAGCTTAATTGACGATAGCCATTTGTCCTCATGCATGGCCTCCCTAACAGTCCAATTCTTGCGTTTGGACGCCTCGAAGATGAGAGGGGCGATGTTGGCGGGCTTATCCCCATCAACCCAAGGGGAATCC
>NW_025228280.1:83229-83755 GCF_018294505.1 Triticum aestivum | reverse complement strand
AAAAACGCGAGTGTTGATGACCGACACGTAGACGCACCCCGGGGTTCGTCAATCGTGGAATTCACTTCGAGACCCCTAAACTGAGTAATAGTCCAAGAAACGGATCAGAATCGGCCCACACTGCGAGTCCGGACGACCAACACGTAAGCACTCCTTGGATTCGACAACAATGGAAATTGCTCTGGGACTCCAAAATGGTGATTAATAGTCCATGAAACAGGTATGAATCACCAAAAACCGCGAGTGTTCATGACTGACACATATATGCACCCCGGGGTTCGTCAATCGTGGAAATCACTCCGGGACCCCAAACAGTGAGTAATAGTCCATGAAACGGGCCAGAATAAGCCAAAAGTGCGAGTATTGATGACCGGCACGTAAGTGCACCTTGGGGTTCAACAACTATGGAAATCGCTATGGGGCCCCAAAACGGTGAGTAATAGTCCACGAAACGGGTCAGAATCGACAAAAAACGAGAGGGTTGATGACCGACACAATGACGCACCCCGGGGTTCGTGAATCGTCG
>NW_025228280.1:78611-79655 GCF_018294505.1 Triticum aestivum | reverse complement strand
CAATCGTGGAAATCACTCCCGGACCCCAAACAGTGAGTAATAGTCCATGAAACGGTCCAAAATCGCCCAAAAGTGCGAGTATTGATGACCGACACGTAAGTGCACCTTGGGGTTCAACAACTATGGAAATCGCTATGGGGCCCCAAAACGGTGAGTAATAGTCCACGAAACTGGTCAGAATCGACAAAAAACGAGAGTGTTGATGACCGACACAATGACGCACCCCGGGGTTCGCGAATCATCGAAGTTACTCCGGGACCCCAAAATTGTGAATAATAGTCCATGAAACGGGCCAGAATCGACCAAAATTGCGATTGCTGATGACCGACACGTAAGTGCACCTTGGGGTTCAATAACTATGGAAATCACTATGGGACCCCAAAACGGTGAGTAATAGACCACGAAACGGGTCACAATCGACCAAAAAACGCGAGTGTTGATGACCGACAGGTAGACGCACACCGGGGTTCGTCAATCATGGAATTCACTTCATGACCCCAAAACTGAGTAATAGTCCGAGAAACGGATCAGAATCGGCCCACACTGCGAGTCCGGACGACCAACACGTAAGCACTCCTTGGATTCGACAACCATGGAAATCGCTCTGGGACTCCAAAATGGTGATTAATAGTCCATGAAACTGGTCAGAATCACCAAAAACCGCGAGTGTTGATGACCGACACATATATGCACCCCGGGGTTCGTCAATCGTGGAAATCACTCCGGGACCCCAAACAGTGAGTAATAGTCCATGAAACGGGCCAGAATCGGCCAAAAGTGCGAGTATTGATGACCGGCACGTAAGTGCACCTTGGGGTTCAACAACTATGGAAATCGCTATGGGGCCCCACGAAATGGGTCAGAATCGACAAAAAACGAGAGTGTTGCTGACCGACACAATGACGCACCCCGGGGTTCGTCAATCGTCGAAATTACTTCGGGACCCCAAAATAGTGAGTAATAGTCCATGAAACGGGCCAGAATCGGCCAAAACTACGATTGTTGATGACGGACACGTAAGTGCACCTTGGGGTTCACCAACTA
>NW_025228280.1:73658-74790 GCF_018294505.1 Triticum aestivum | reverse complement strand
ACAACCATGGAAATCGCTCTGGGACTCCAAAATGGTGATTAATAGTCCATGAAACAGGTCAGAATCACCAAAAATCGCGAGTGTAGATGACCGACACATATATGCACCCCCGGGTTCGTCAATCGTGGAAATCACTCCGGGACCCCAAACAGTGAGTAATAGTCCATGAAACGGGCCAGAATCGGCCAAAAGTGCGAGTATTGATGACCGGCACGTAAGTGCACCTTGGGGTTCAACAACTATGGAAATCGCTATGGCGCCCCAAAACGGTGAGTAATAGTCCACGAAACGGGTGAGAATCGACAAAAACGAGAGTGTTGATGACCGACACAATGACTCATCCCGGGGTTCGTCAATCGTCGAAATTACTCCGGGACCCCAAAACAGTGAGTAATAGTCCACGAAATGGGCCAGAATCGGCCAAAACTACGAGTGTTGATAACCGACACGTAAGTGCACCTTGGGGTTCAATAACTATGGAAATCACTACGGGACCCCAAAACAGTGAGTAATAGACCACGAAACGGGTCACAATCGACCAAAAACGCGAGTGTTGATGACCGACACGTAGACGCACCCCGGGGTTCGTCAATCGTGGAATTCACTTCGAGACCCCAAAACTGAGTAATAGTCCAAGAAACGGATCAGAATCGGCCCACACTGCGAGTCCGGACGACCAACACGTAAGCACTCCTTGGATTCGACAACCATGGAAATCGCTCTGGGACTCCAAAATGGTGATTAATAGTCCATGAAACAGGTCAGAATCACCAAAAATCGCGAGTGTAGATGACCGACACATATATGCACCCCCGGGTTCGTCAATCGTGGAAATCACTCCGGGACCCCAAACAGTGAGTAATAGTCCATGAAACGGGCCAGAATCGGCCAAAAGTGCGAGTATTGATGACCGGCACGTAAGTGCACCTTGGGGTTCAACAACTATGGAAATCGCTATGGCGCCCCAAAACGGTGAGTAATAGTCCACGAAACGGGTGAGAATCGACAAAAACGAGAGTGTTGATGACCGACACAATGACTCATCCCGGGGTTCGTCAATCGTCGAAATTACTCCGGGACCCCAAAACAGTGAGTAATAGTCCACGAAATGGGCCAGAATCGGCCAAAACTA
>NW_025228280.1:65153-66001 GCF_018294505.1 Triticum aestivum | reverse complement strand
GGTGAGTAATAGTCCATGAAATGGGTCAGAATCGACAAAAAACGGGAGTGTTGATGACCGACACAATGACGCACCCCGGGGTTCGTCAATCGTCGAAATTACTTCGGGACCCCAAAATAGTGAGTAATAGTCTATGAAACGGGCCAGAATCGGCCAAAACTGCGATTTTTTATGACCGACACGTAAGTGCACCTTGGGCTTCAATAACTATGGAAATCACTACGGGACCCCAAAACGGTGAGTAATAGACCACGGAACGGGTCACCATCGACCAAAAATGCGAGTGTTGATGACCGACACGTAGACGCACCCCGGGGTTCGTCAATCGTGGAATTCACTTTGAGACCCCAAAACAGAGTAATAGTCCAAGAAACGGATCAGAATCGGCCCACACTGCGAGTCTGGACGACCAACACGTAAGCATTCCTTGGGATTCGACAACCATGGAAATCGCTCTGGGACTCCAAAATGGTGATTAATAGTCCACGAAACGGGTCAGAATCACCAAAAACCACGAGTGTTGATGACCGACACATATATGCACCCCGGGGTTCGTCAATCGTGGAAATCACTCCGGGACCCCAAAATAGTGAGTAATAGTCCATGAAACGGGCCAGAATCGGCCAAAAGTGCGAGTATTGATGACCGACACATAAGTGCACCTTGGGGTTCAACAACTATGGAAATAGCTATGGGGCCCCAAAACGGTGAGTAATAGTCCACGAAATGGGTCACAATCGACCAAAAACACGACTGTTGATGACCGACACGTAGACGCACCCGGGGTTCGTCAAGTGCTGAAATCACTCCGGGACCCCAAAATAGTGAGTGATAGTCCATGAAACGGG
>NW_025228280.1:64335-64997 GCF_018294505.1 Triticum aestivum | reverse complement strand
TGAGTAATAGACCACGAAACGGGTCACAATCGACCAAAAACGCGAGTGTTGATGACCGACACGTAGATGCACCCCGGGGTTCGTCAATCGTGGAATTCACTTCGAGACCCCAAAACTGAGTAATAGTCCAAGAAACGGATCAGAATCGGCCCACACTGCGAGTCTGGACGACCAACACGTAAGCATTCCTTGGGATTCGACAACCATGGAAATCGCTCTGGGACTCCAAAATGGTGATTAATAGTCCACGAAACGGGTCAGAATCACCAAAAACCACGAGTGTTGATGACCGACACATATATGCACCCCGGGGTTCGTCAATCGTGGAAATCACTCCGGGACCCCAAAATAGTGAGTAATAATCCATGAAACGGGCCAGAATCGGCCAAAAGTGCGAGTATTGATGACCGGCACATAAGTGCACCTTGGGGTTCAACAACTATGGAAATCGCTATGGGGCCCCAAAACGGTGAGTAATAGTCCATGAAATGGGTCACAATCGACCAAAAACGCGAGTGTTGATGACCGACACGTAGACGCACCCCGAGGTTCGTCAAGTGCTGAAATCACTTCGGGACCCCAAAATAGTGAGTGATAGTCCATGAAACGGGCCAGAATCGGCCAAAACTGCGATTGTTGATGACCGACACGTAAGTGCACCT
>NW_025228280.1:61797-63286 GCF_018294505.1 Triticum aestivum | reverse complement strand
GGTGAGTAATAGTCCATGAAATGGGTCAGAATCGACAAAAAACGGGAGTGTTGATGACCGACACAATGACGCACCCCGGGGTTCGTCAATCGTCGAAATTACTTCGGGACCCCAAAATAGTGAGTAATAGTCTATGAAACGGGCCAGAATCGGCCAAAACTGCGATTTTTTATGACCGACACGTAAGTGCACCTTGGGCTTCAATAACTATGGAAATCACTACGGGACCCCAAAACGGTGAGTAATAGACCACGGAACGGGTCACCATCGACCAAAAATGCGAGTGTTGATGACCGACACGTAGACGCACCCCGGGGTTCGTCAATCGTGGAATTCACTTTGAGACCCCAAAACAGAGTAATAGTCCAAGAAACGGATCAGAATCGGCCCACACTGCGAGTCTGGACGACCAACACGTAAGCATTCCTTGGGATTCGACAACCATGGAAATCGCTCTGGGACTCCAAAATGGTGATTAATAGTCCACGAAACGGGTCAGAATCACCAAAAACCACGAGTGTTGATGACCGACACATATATGCACCCCGGGGTTCGTCAATCGTGGAAATCACTCCGGGACCCCAAAATAGTGAGTAATAGTCCATGAAACGGGCCAGAATCGGCCAAAAGTGCGAGTATTGATGACCGGCACATAAGTGCAC
This sequence comes from Triticum aestivum, assembly GCF_018294505.1. Classification (NCBI taxonomy): domain Eukaryota; kingdom Viridiplantae; phylum Streptophyta; class Magnoliopsida; order Poales; family Poaceae; genus Triticum; species Triticum aestivum. Next base: position 62,624 of record NW_025228280.1, on the reverse strand, counting down.
CTTGGGGTTCAACAACTATGGAAATAGCTATGGGGCCCCAAAACGGTGAGTAATAGACCACGAAACGGGTCACAATCGACCAAAAACGCGAGTGTTGATGACCGACACGTAGACGCACCCCGGGGTTCGTCAATCGTGGAATTCACTTCGAGACCCCAAAACTGAGTAATAGTCCAAGAAACGGATCAGAATCGGCCCACACTGCGAGTCTGGACGACCAACACGTAAGCATTCCTTGGGATTCAACAACCATGGAAATCGCTCTGGGACTCCAAAATGGTGATTAATAGTCCACGAAACGGGTCAGAATCACCAAAATCCACGAGTGTTGATGACCGACACGTATATGCACCCCGAGGTTCGTCAATCGTGGAAATCACTCCGGGACCCCAAAATAGTGAGTAATAGTCCATGAAACGGGCCAGAATCGGCCAAAAGTGCGATTATTGATGACCGGCACATAAGTGCACCTTGGGGTTCAACAACTATGGAAATCGCTATGGGGCCCCAAAACGGTGAGTAATAGTCCACGAAATGGGTCACAATCGACCAAAAACGCGAGTGTTGATGACCGACACGTAGACGCACCCCGGGGTTCGTCAAGTGCTGAAATCACTCTGGGACCCCAAAATAGTGAGTGATAGTCCATGAAACGGGCCAGAATCGGCCAAAACTGCGATTGTTGATGACCGACACGTAAGTGCACCTTGGGGTTCAATAACTATGGAAATCACTACGGGACCCCAAAACGGTGAGTAATAGACCACGAAACGGGTCACAATCGACCAAAAACGCGAGTGTTGATGACCGACACATAGACGCACCCT
>NW_025228280.1:56741-57577 GCF_018294505.1 Triticum aestivum | reverse complement strand
GGTGAGTAATAGTCCATGAAATGGGTCAGAATCGACAAAAAACGGGAGTGTTGATGACCGACACAATGACGCACCCCGGGGTTCGTCAATCGTCGAAATTACTTCGGGACCCCAAAATAGTGAGTAATAGTCTATGAAACGGGCCAGAATCGGCCAAAACTGCGATTTTTTATGACCGACACGTAAGTGCACCTTGGGGTTCAATAACTATGGAAATCACTACGGGACCCCAAAACGGTGAGTAATAGACCACGGAACGGGTCACCATCGACCAAAAATGCGAGTGTTGATGACCGACACGTAGACGCACCCCGGGGTTCGTCAATCGTGGAATTCACTTTGAGACCCCAAAACAGAGTAATAGTCCAAGAAACGGATCAGAATCGGCCCACACTGCGAGTCTGGACGACCAACACGTAAGCATTCCTTGGGATTCGACAACCATGGAAATCGCTCTGGGACTCCAAAATGGTGATTAATAGTCCACGAAACGGGTCAGAATCACCAAAAAACCACGAGTGTTGATGACCGACACATATATGCACCCCGGGGTTCGTCAATCGTGGAAATCACTCCGGGACCCCAAAATAGTGAGTAATAGTCCATGAAACGGGCCAGAATCGGCCAAAAGTGCGAGTATTGATGACCGGCACATAAGTGCACCTTGGGGTTCAACAACTATGGAAATAGCTATGGGGCCCCAAAACGGTGAGTAATAGTCCACGAAATGGGTCACAATCGACCAAAAACACGAGTGTTGATGACCGACACGTAGACGCACCCGGGGTTCGTCAAGTGCTGAAATCACTCCGGGACCCCAAAATAGTGAGTGATAG
>NW_025228280.1:56059-56731 GCF_018294505.1 Triticum aestivum | reverse complement strand
CACGTAAGTGCACCTTGGGGTTCAATAACTATGGAAATCACTACGGGACCCCAAAACGGTGAGTAATAGACCACGGAACGGGTCACCATCGACCAAAAGTGCGAGTGTTGATGACCGACACGTAGACGCACCCCGGGGTTCGTCAATCGTGGAATTCACTTCGAGACCCCAAAACTGAGTAATAGTCCAAGAAACGGATCAGAATCGGCCCACACTGCGAGTCTGGACGACCAACACGTAAGCATTCCTTGGGATTCGACAGCCATGGAAATCGCTCTGGGACTCCAAAATGGTGATTAATAGTCCATGAAACGGGTCAGAATCACCAAAAACCACAAGTGTTGATGACCGACACATATATGCACCCCGGGGTTCGTCAATCGTGGAAATCACTCCGGGACCCCAAAATAGTGAGTAATAGTCCATGAAACGGGCCAGAATCGGCCAAAAGTGCGAGTATTGATGACCGGCACATAAGTGCACCTTGGGGTTCAACAACTATGGAAATAGCTATGGGGCCCCAAAACGGTGAGTAATAGTCCACGAAATGGGTCACAATCGACCAAAAACGCGAGTGTTGATGACCGACACGTAGACGCACCCGGGGTTCGTCAAGTGCTGAAATCACTCCGGGACCCCAAAATAGTGAGTGATAGTCTATGAAACGGGCCA
>NW_025228280.1:55371-56049 GCF_018294505.1 Triticum aestivum | reverse complement strand
GCCAAAACTGCGATTGTTGATGACCGACACGTAAGTGCACCTTGGGGTTCAATAACTATGGAAATCACTACGGGACCCCAAAACGGTGAGTAATAGACCACGAAACGGGTCACAATCGACCAAAAACGCGAGTGTTGATGACCGACACGTAGACGCACCCCGGGGTTCGTCAATCGTGGAATTCACTTCGAGACCCCAAAACTGAGTAATAGTCCAAGAAACGGATCAGAATCGGCCCACACTGCGAGTCTGGACGACCAACACGTAAGCATTCCTTGGGATTCAACAACCATGGAAATCGCTCTGGGACTCCAAAATGGTGATTAATAGTCCACGAAACGGGTCAGAATCACCAAAAACCACGAGTGTTGATGACCGACACGTATATGCACCCCGAGGTTCGTCAATCGTGGAAATCACTCCGGGACCCCAAAATAGTGAGTAATAGTCCATGAAACGGGCCAGAATCGGCCAAAAGTGCGATTATTGATGACCGGCACATAAGTGCACCTTGGGGTTCAACAACTATGGAAATCGCTATGGGGCCCCAAAACGGTGAGTAATAGTCCACGAAATGGGTCACAATCGACCAAGAACGCGAGTGTTGATGACCGACACGTAGACGCACCCCGGGGTTCGTCAAGTGCTGAAATCACTCCGGGACCCCAAAATAGTGAG
>NW_025228280.1:52697-55361 GCF_018294505.1 Triticum aestivum | reverse complement strand
AGTAATAGTCCACGAAATGGGTCAGAATCGACAAAAAACGAGAGTGTTGATGACCGACACAATGACGCACCCCGGGGTTCTTCAGTCGTCGAAATTACTCCGGGACCCCAAAATAGTGAGTAATAGTCCATGAAACGGGCCAGAATCGGCCAAAACTGCGATTGCTGATGACCGACACGTAAGTGCACCTTGGGATTCAATAACTATGGAAATCACTACGGGACCCCAAAACGGTGAGTAATAGACCACGAAACGGGTCACAATCGCCAAAAACCGCGCGTGTTGATGACCGACACGTAAGTGCACCTTGGGGTTCAATAACTATGGAAATCACTACGGGACCCCAAAACAGTGAGTAAGAGACCACGAAACGGGTCACAATCAACCAAAAACGCGAGTGTTGATGACCGACACATAGACGCACCCCGGGGTTCGTCAATCGGGGAATTCACTTCGAGACCCCAAAACTGAGTAATAGTCCAAGAAACGGATCAAAATCGGCCCACACTGCGAGTCTGGACGACCAACACGTAAGCACTCCTTGGGATTCGACAACCATGGAAATCGCTCTGGGACTCCAAAATGGTGATTAATAGTCCATGAAACAGGTCAGAATCACCAAAAACCGCGAGTGTTGATGACCGACACATATATGCACCCCGGGGTTCGTCAATCGTGGAAATCACTCTGGGACCCCAAACAGTGAGTAATAGTCCATGAAACGGGCCAGAATCGGCCAAAAGTGCGAGTATTGATGACCGGCACATAAGTGCACCTTGGGGTTCAACAACTATGGAAATCGCTATGGGGCCCCAAAACGGTGAGTAATAGTCCACGAAATGGGTCAGAATCGACAAAAAACGAGAGTGTTGATGACCGACACAATGACGCACCCCGGGGTTCGTCAATCGTCGAAATTACTCCGGGACCCCAAAATAGTGAGTAATAGTCCATGAAACGGGCCAGAATCGGCCAAAACTGCGATTGTTGATGACCGACACGTAAGTGCACCTTGGGGTTCAACAACTATGGAAATCGCTATGGGGCCCCAAAACAGTGAGTAATAGTCCACGAAATGGGTCACAATCGACCAAAAACGCGAGTGTTGATGACCGACACGTAGACGCACCCCGAGGTTCGTCAAGTGCTGAAATCACTTCGGGACCCCAAAATAGTGAGTGATAGTCCATGAAACGGGCCAGAATCGGCCAAAACTGCGATTGTTGATGACCGACACGTAAGTGCTCCTTGGGGTTCAATAACTATGGAAATCACTACGGGACCCCAAAACGATGAGTAATAGACCACGAAACGGGTCATAATCGACCAAAAACGCGAGTGTTGATGACCGACACCTAGACGCACCCCGGGGTTCGTCAATCGTGGAATTCACTTCGAGACCCCAAAACTGAGTAATAGTCCAAGAAACGGATCAGAATCGGCCCACACTGCGAGTCTGGACGACCAATACGTAAGCATTCCTTGGGATTCGACAACCATGGAAATCGCTCTGGGACTCCAAAATGGTGATTAATAGTCCACGAAACGGGTCAGAATCACCAAAAACCACGAGTGTTGATGACCGACACATATATGCACCCCGGGGTTCGTCAATCGTGGAAATCACTCCGGGACCCCAAAATAGTGAGTAATAGTCCATGAAACGGGCCAGAATCGGCCAAAAGTGCGAGTATTGATGACCGGCACATAAGTGCACCTTGGGGTTCAACAACTATGGAAATCGCTATGGGGCCCCAAAACGGTGAGTTATAGTCCATGAAATGGGTCACAATCGACCAAAAACGCGAGTGTTGATGACCGACACGTAGACACACCCCGAGGTTCGTCAAGTGCTGAAATCACTTCGGGACCCCAAAATAGTGAGTGATAGTCCATGAAACGGGCCAGAATCGGCCAAAACTGCGATTGTTGATGACCGACACGTAAGTGCACCTTGGGGTTCAATAACTATGGAAATCACTACGGGACCCCAAAACGGTGAGTAATAGACCACGAAACGGGTCACAATCGACCAAAAACGCAAGTGTTGATGACCGACACGTAGACGCACCCCGGGGTTCGTCAATCGTGGAATTCACTTCGAGACCCCAAAACTGAGTAATAGTCCAAGAAACGGATCAGAATCGGCCCACACTGCGAGTCCGGACGACCAACACGTAAGCACTCCTTGGGATTCGACAACCATGGAAATCACTCTGGGACTCCAAAATGGTGATTAATAGTCCATGAAACAGGTCAGAATCACCAAAAACCGCGATTATTGATGACCGACACATATATGCACCCCGGGGTTCGTCAATCGTGGAAATCACTCCGGGAACCCAAACAGGGAGTAATAGTCCATGAAACGGGCCAGAATCGGCCAAAAGTACGAGTATTGATGACCGGCACATAAGTGCACCTTGGGGTTCAACAACTATGGAAATCGCTATGGGGCCCCAAAACGGTGAGTAATAGTCCATGAAATGGGTCAGAATCGACAAAAAACGGGAGTGTTGATGACCGACACAATGACGCACCCCGGGGTTCGTCAATCGTCGAAATTACTTCGGGACCCCAAAATAGTGAGTAATAGTCTATGAAACGGGCCAGAATCGGCCAAAACTGCGATTTTTTATGACCGACACGTAAGTGCACCTTGGG
>NW_025228280.1:49363-50437 GCF_018294505.1 Triticum aestivum | reverse complement strand
ATCGACCAAAAACGCGAGTGTTGATGACCGACACGTAGACGCACCCCGGGGTTCGTCAATCGTGGAATTCACATTGAGACCCCAAAACTGAGTAATAGTCCAAGAAACGGATCAGAATCGGCCCACACTGCGAGTCCGGACGACCAACACGTAAGCACTCCTTGGGATTCGACAACCATGGAAATCGCTCTGGGACTCCAAAATGGTGATTAATAGTCCATGAAACAGGTCAGAATCACCAAAAACCGCGATTGTTGATGACCGACACATATATGCACCCCGGGGTTCGTCAATCATGGAAATCACTCCGGGACCCCAAAATAGTGAGTAATAGTCCATGAAACGGGCCAGAATCGGCCAAAAGTGCGAGTATTGATCACCGGCACATAAGTGCACCTTGGGGTTCAACAACTACGGAAATAGCTATGGGGCCCCAAAACGGTGAGTAATAGTCCACGAAATGGGTCACAATCGACCAAAAACACGAGTGTTGATGACCGACACGTAGACGCACCCGGGGTTCGTCAAGTGCTGAAATCACTCCGGGACCCCAAAATAGTGAGTGATAGTCCATGAAACGGGCCAGAATCGGCCAAAACTGCGATTTTAGATGACCGACACGTAAGTGCACCTTGGGGTTCAATAACTATGGAAATCACTACGGGACACCAAAACGGTGAGTAATAGACCACGAAACGGGTCACAATCGACCAAAAACGCGAGTGTTGATGACCGACACGTAGACGCACCCCGGGGTTCGTCAATCGTGGAATTCACTTCGAGACCCCAAAACTGAGTAATAGTCCAAGAAACGGATCAGAATCGGCCCACACTGCGAGTCTGGACGACCAACACGTAAGCATTCCTTGGGATTCAACAACCATGGAAATCGCTCTGGGACTCCAAAATGGTGATTAATAGTCCACGAAACGGGTCAGAATCACCAAAAACCACGAGTGTTGATGACCGACACGTATATGCACCCCGAGGTTCGTCAATCGTGGAAATCACTCCGGGACCCCAAAATAGTGAGTAATAGTCCATGAAACGGGCCAGAATCGGCCAAAAGTGCGA
>NW_025228280.1:45056-49353 GCF_018294505.1 Triticum aestivum | reverse complement strand
CACGTAAGTGCACCTTGGGGTTCAATAACTATGGAAATCACTACGGGACCCCAAAACGGTGAGTAATAGACCACGGAACGGGTCACCATCGACCAAAAGTGCGAGTGTTGATGACCGACACGTAGACGCACCCCGGGGTTCGTCAATCGTGGAATTCACTTCGAGACCCCAAAACTGAGTAATAGTCCAAGAAACGGATCAGAATCGGCCCACACTGCGAGTCTGGACGACCAACACGTAAGCATTCCTTGGGATTCGACAGCCATGGAAATCGCTCTGGGACTCCAAAATGGTGATTAATAGTCCATGAAACGGGTCAGAATCACCAAAAACCACAAGTGTTGATGACCGACACATATATGCACCCCGGGGTTCGTCAATCGTGGAAATCACTCCGGGACCCCAAAATAGTGAGTAATAGTCCATGAAACGGGCCAGAATCGGCCAAAAGTGCGAGTATTGATGACCGGCACATAAGTGCACCTTGGGGTTCAACAACTATGGAAATCGCTATGGGGCCCCAAAACGGTGAGTAATAGTCCACGAAATGGGTCACAATCGACCAAAAACGCGAGTGTTGATGACCGACACGTAGACGCACCCCGGGGTTCGTCAAGTGCTGAAATCACTCCGGGACCCCAAAATAGTGAGTGATAGTCCATAAAACGGGCCAGAATCGGCCAAAACTGCGATTGTTGATGACCGACACGTAAGTGCACCTTGGGGTTCAGTAACTATGGAAATCACTACGGGACCCCAAAACGGTGAGTAATAGACCACGAAACGGGTCACAATCGACCAAAAACGCGAGTGTTGATGACCGACACGTAGACGCACCCCGGGTTTCGTCAATTGTGGAATTCACTTCGAGTCCCCAAAACTGAGTAATAGTCCAAGAAACGGATCAGAATCGGCCCACACTGCGAGTCCGGACGACCAACACGTAAGCACTCCTTGGGATTCGACAACCATGGAAATCGCTCTGGGACTCCAAAATGGTGATTAATAGTCCATGAAACAGGTCAGAATCACCAAAAACCGCGATTGTTGATGACCGACACATATATGCACCCCGGGTTCGTCAATCGTGGAAATCACTCCGGGACCCCAAACAACGAGTAATAGTCCATGAAACGGGCCAGAATCGGCCAAAAGTACGAGTATTGATGACCGGCACATAAGTGCACCTTGGGGTTCAACAACTATGGAAATCGCTATGGTGCCCCAAAACGGTGAGTAATAGTCCATGAAATGGGTCAGAATCGACAAAAAACGAGAGAGTTGATGACCGACACGTAGACGCACCCCGGGGTTCGTCAATCGTCGAAATTACTCCGGGACCCCAAAATAGTGAGTAATAGTCTATGAAACGGGCCAGAATCGGCCAAAACTGCGATTTTTGATGACCGACACGTAAGTGCACCTTGGGGTTCAATAACTATGGAAATCACTACGGGACCCCAAAACGGTGAGTAATAGACCATGAAACGGGTCACATCGACCAAAAACGCGAGTGTTGATGACCGACACGTAGACGCACCCCGGGGTTCGTCAATCGTGGAATTCACATTGAGACCCCAAAACTGAGTAATAGTCCAAGAAACGGATCAGAATCGGCCCACACTGCGAGTCCGGACGACCAACACGTAAGCACTCCTTGGGATTCGACAACCATGGAAATCGCTCTGGGACTCCAAAATGGTGATTAATAGTCCATGAAACAGGTCAGAATCACCAAAAAACGCGATTGTTGATGACCGACACATATATGCACCCCGGGGTTTGATCAATCGTGGAAATCACTCCGGGACCCCAAACAGTGAGTAATAGTCCATGAAACGGTCCATAATCGCCCAAAAGTGCGAGTATTGATGACCGGCACGTAAGTGCACCTTGGGGTTCAACAACTATGCAAATCGCTATGGCGCCCCAAAACGGTGAGTAATAGTCCACGAAACGGGTCTGAATCGACAAAAAACGAGAGTGTTGATGACCGACACGTAGACGCACCTCGGGATTCGACAACCATGGAAATCGCTCTGGGACACCCAAACAATAATTAATAGTCCATGAAACGGGTCAGAATCGCCAAAAACCACGAGTGTTGATGACCGACATGTAGACGCACCCCGGGGTTCGTCAAGTGCTGAAATCACTCCGGGACCCCAAAAGAGTGAGTGATAGTCCATGAAATGGGCCAGAATCGGCCAAAACTGCGACTGTTGATGACCGACACGTAAATTGCACCTTGGGGTTCAATAACTATGGAAATCACTACGGGACCCCAAAACGGTGAGTAAAAGACCACGAAACGGGTCACAATCGACCAAAAAGGCGAGTGTTGATGACCGACACATAGACGCACCCCGGGGTTCGTCAATCGTGGAATTCACTTCGAGACCCCAAAACTGAGTAATAGTCCAAGAAACGGATCAGAATCGGCCCACACTGCGAGTCTGGACGACCAACACGTAAGCACTCCTTGGATTCGACAACCATGGAAATCGCTCTGGGACTCCAAAATGGTGATTAATAGTCCATGAAACAGGTCAGAATCACCAAAAACCGCGAGTGTTGATGACCGACACATATATGCACCCCGGGGTTCGTCAATCGTGGAAATCACTCCGGGACCCCAAACAGTGAGTAATAGTCCTTGAAACGGGCCAGAATCGGCCAATAGTGCGTGTATTGATGACCGGCACGTAAGTGCACCTTGGGGTTCAACAACTATGGAAATCGCTATGGGGCCCCAAAACGGTGAGTAATAGTCCACGAAACGGGTGAGAATCGCCAAAAAACGAGAGTGCTGATGACCGACACGTAGACGCACCCCGGGGTTCGTCAATCGTCAAAATTACTCCGGGACCCCAAAATAGTGAGTAATAGTCTATGAAACGGGCCAGAATCGGCCAAAACTGCGATTGTTGATGACCGACACATAAGTGCACCTTGGGGTTCAATAACTATGGAAATCACTACGGGACCCCAAAACGGTGAGTAATAGACCACGAAATGGATCACAATCGACCAAAAACGCGAGTGTTGATGACCGACACGTAGACGCACCACGGGGTTCGTCAATCGTGGAATTCACATCGAGACCCCAAAACTGAGTAATAGTCCAAGAAACGGATCAGAATCGGCCCACACTGCGATTCCGGACGACCAACACGTAAGCACTCCTTGGGATTCGACAACCATGGAAATCGCTCTGGGACTCCAAAATGGTGATTAATAGTCCATGAAACAGGTCAGAATCACCAAAAACCGTGAGTGTTGATGACCGACACGTAGGCACAGCCTGGGGTTCGTCAATTGTGGAAATCACGTCAAGACCCCAAAATCGAGTGGTAGTCCAAGAAACAGGTCAGAATCATCCAAAACTACGCGTCTTGACAACGAACACGTAAGCACCCCTTGGGATTCGACAACCATGGAAATCGCTCTGGGACACCCAAACAATAATTAATAGTCCACGAAACGGGTCAGAATCGGCAAAAAACGAGAGTGTTGATGACCGACACGTAGACGCACCCCGGGGTTCGTCAAGTGCTGAAATCACTCCGGGACCCCAAAATAGTGAGTAATAGTCCATGAAATGGGCCAGAATCGGCCAAAACTTTGATTGTTGATGACTGACACGTAAGTGCACCTTGGGGTTCAACAACTATGGAAAACACTACGGGACCCCAAAACGGTGAGTAATAGTACGAAACGGTCACAATCGACAAAAAATGTGTGTGTTGATGACCGACATGTAAGTCCACCTTGGGCTTCAACAACTATGGAAATCGCTACGGGACCCCAAAACGGTGAGTAATAGTCCACGAAATGGGTCACAATCGACAAAAACCGCGAGTGTTGATGACCGACACGTAGACACACCCTGGGGTTCGTCAATCGTGGAAATCACTTCAAGTCCCCAAAACCGAGTAATAGTCCAAGAAACGGGTCAGAATCATCCAAAACTACGAGTCTTGACAACGAACACGTAAGCACTCCTTGGGATTCGACAACCATGGAAATCGCTCTGGGACACCCAAACAATAATTAATAGTCCACGAAACGGGTCAGAATCGCCAAAAACCGCGAGTGTTGATGACCGACACGTAGACGCACCCCGGGGTTCGTCAAGTGCTGAAATCACTCCGGGACCCCAAAAGAGTGAGTGATAGTCCATGAAATGGGCCAGAATCGGCCAAAACTGCGAGTGTTGATGACCGACACGTAAGTGCACCTTGGGGTTCAATAACTATGGAAATCACTACGCGACCCCGAAACTGTGAGTAATAGA
>NW_025228280.1:42828-45046 GCF_018294505.1 Triticum aestivum | reverse complement strand
CCCCAAAACGGTGAGTAATAGTCCATGAAATGGGTCAGAATCGACAAAAAACGAGAGTGTTGATGACCGACACAATGACGCACCCCGGGGTTCGTCAATCGTCGAAATTACTCCGGGACCCCAAAATAGTGAGTAATAGTCTATGAAACGGGCCAGAATCGGCCAAAACTGCGATTGTTGATGACCGACACATAAGTGCACCTTGGGGTTCAATAACTATGGAAATCACTACGGGACCCCAAAACGGTGAGTAATAGACCACGAAACGGATCATAATCGACCAAAAACGCGAGTGTTGATGACCGACACGTAGACGCACCACGGGGTTCGTCAATCGTGGAATTCACATCGAGACCCCAAAACTGAGTAATAGTCCAAGAAACGGATCAGAATCGGCCCACACTGCGAGTCCGGACGACCAACACGTAAGCACTCCTTGGGATTCGACAACCATGGAAATCGCTCTGGGACTCCAAAATGGTGATTAATAGTCCATGAAACAGGTCAGAATCACCAAAAACCGCGAGTGTTGATGACCGACACGTAGGCACAGCCTGGGGTTCGTCAATTGTGGAAATCACGTCAAGACCCCAAAATCGAGTGGTAGTCCAAGAAACAGGTCAGAATCATCCAAAACTACGCGTCTTGACAACGAACACGTAAGCACTCCTTGGGATTCGACAACCATGGAAATCGCTCTGGGACACCCAAACAGTAATAAATAGTCCACGAAACGGGTCAGAATCGCCAAAAACCGCGAGTGTTGATGACCGACACGTAGACGCACCCCGGGGTTCGTCAAGTGCTGAAATCACTCCGGGACCCCAAAATAGTGAGTAATAGTCCATGAAACGGGCCAGAATCGGCCAAAACTTTGATTGTTGATGACTGACACGTAAGTGCACCTTGGGGTTCAACAACTATGGAAAACACTACGGGACCCCAAAACGGTGAGTAATAGTACGAAACGGTCACAATCGACAAAAAATGTGTGTGTTGATGACCGACATGTAAGTCCACCTTGGGGTTCAACAACTATGGAAATCGCTACGGGACCCCAAAACGGTGAGTAATAGTCCACGAAATGGGTCACAATCGACAAAAACCGCGAGTGTTGATGACCGACACGTAGACACACCCTGGGGTTCGTCAATCGTGGAAATCACTTCAAGATCCCAAAACCGAGTAATAGTCCAAGAAACGGGTCAGAATCATCCAAAACTACGAGTCTTGACAACGAACACGTAAGCACTCCTTGGGATTCGACAACCATGGAAATCGCTCTGGGACACCCAAACAATAATTAATAGTCCACGAAACGGGTCAGAATCGCCAAAAACCGCGAGTGTTGATGAGCGACACGTAGACGCACCCCGGGGTTCGTCAAGTGCTGAAATCACTCCGGGACCCCAAAAGAGTGAGTGATAGTCCATGAAATGGGCCAGAATCGGCCAAAACTGCGAGTGTTGATGACCGACACGTAAGTGCACCTTGGGGTTCAATAACTATGGAAATCACTACGCGACCCCGAAACTGTGAGTAATAGACCACGAAACGAGTCACAATCGACCAAAAACGCGAGTGTTGATGACCGACACGTAGACGCACCCCGGGGTTCGTCAATCGTGGAATTCACTTTGAGACCCCAAAACTGAGTAATAGTCCAAGAAACGGATCAGAATCGGCCCACACTGCGAGTCCGGACGACCAACACGTAAGTACTCCTTGGGATTCGACAACCATGGAAATCGCTCTGGGCCTCCAAAATGGTGATTAATAGTCCATGAAACAGGTCAGAATCACCAAAAACCGCGATTGTTGATGACCGACACATATATGCACCCCGGGGTTCGTCAATCGTGGAAATCACTCCGGGACCCCAAACAGTGAGTAATAGTCCATGAAACGGGCCAAAATCGGCCAAAAGTGCGAGTATTGATGACCGGCACATAAGTGCACCTTGGGGTTCAACAACTATGGAAATCGCTATGGGGCCCCAAAACGGTGAGTAATAGTCCATGAAATGGGTCAGAATCGACAAAAAACGAGAGTGTTGATGACCGACACAATGACGCACCCCGGGGTTCGTCAATCGTCGAAATTACTCCGGGACCCCAAAATAGTGAGTAATAGTCTATGAAACGGGCCAGAATCGGCCAAAACTGCGATTTTTGATGACCGACACGTAAGTGCACCTTGGGGTTCAATAACTATGGAA
>NW_025228280.1:41271-42818 GCF_018294505.1 Triticum aestivum | reverse complement strand
CCCCAAAACGGTGAGTAATAGTCCATGAAATGGGTCAGAATCGACAAAAAACGAGAGTGTTGATGACCGACACAATGACGCACCCCGGGGTTCGTCAATCGTCGAAATTACTCCGGGACCCCAAAATAGTGAGTAATAGTCTATGAAACGGGCCAGAATCGGCCAAAACTGCGATTGTTGATGACCGACACATAAGTGCACCTTGGGGTTCAATAACTATGGAAATCACTACGGGACCCCAAAACGGTGAGTAATAGACCACGAAACGGATCATAATCGACCAAAAACGCGAGTGTTGATGACCGACACGTAGACGCACCACGGGGTTCGTCAATCGTGGAATTCACATCGAGACCCCAAAACTGAGTAATAGTCCAAGAAACGGATCAGAATCGGCCCACACTGCGAGTCCGGACGACCAACACGTAAGCACTCCTTGGGATTCGACAACCATGGAAATCGCTCTGGGACTCCAAAATGGTGATTAATAGTCCATGAAACAGGTCAGAATCACCAAAAACCGCGAGTGTTGATGACCGACACGTAGGCACAGCCTGGGGTTCGTCAATTGTGGAAATCACGTCAAGACCCCAAAATCGAGTGGTAGTCCAAGAAACAGGTCAGAATCATCCAAAACTACGCGTCTTGACAACGAACACGTAAGCACTCCTTGGGATTCGACAACCATGGAAATCGCTCTGGGACACCCAAACAGTAATAAATAGTCCACGAAACGGGTCAGAATCGCCAAAAACCGCGAGTGTTGATGACCGACACGTAGACGCACCCCGGGGTTCGTCAAGTGCTGAAATCACTCCGGGACCCCAAAATAGTGAGTAATAGTCCATGAAACGGGCCAGAATCGGCCAAAACTTTGATTGTTGATGACTGACACGTAAGTGCACCTTGGGGTTCAACAACTATGGAAAACACTACGGGACCCCAAAACGGTGAGTAATAGTACGAAACGGTCACAATCGACAAAAAATGTGTGTGTTGATGACCGACATGTAAGTCCACCTTGGGGTTCAACAACTATGGAAATCGCTACGGGACCCCAAAACGGTGAGTAATAGTCCACGAAATGGGTCACAATCGACAAAAACCGCGAGTGTTGATGACCGACACGTAGACACACCCTGGGGTTCGTCAATCGTGGAAATCACTTCAAGATCCCAAAACCGAGTAATAGTCCAAGAAACGGGTCAGAATCATCCAAAACTACGAGTCTTGACAACGAACACGTAAGCACTCCTTGGGATTCGACAACCATGGAAATCGCTCTGGGACACCCAAACAATAATTAATAGTCCACGAAACGGGTCAGAATCGCCAAAAACCGCGAGTGTTGATGAGCGACACGTAGACGCACCCCGGGGTTCGTCAAGTGCTGAAATCACTCCGGGACCCCAAAAGAGTGAGTGATAGTCCATGAAATGGGCCAGAATCGGCCAAAACTGCGAGTGTTGATGACCGACACGTAAGTGCACCTTGGGGTTCAATAACTATGGAAATCACTACGCGACCCCGAAACTGTGAGTAATAGA
>NW_025228280.1:36728-41261 GCF_018294505.1 Triticum aestivum | reverse complement strand
AGTATTGATGACCGGCACACAAGTGCACCTTGGGGTTCAACAACTATGGAAATCGCTATGGGGCCCCAAAACGGTGAGTAATAGTCCATGAAATGGGTCAGAATCGACAAAAAACGAGAGTGTTGATGACCGACACAATGACGCACCCCGGGGTTCGTCAATCGTCGAAATTACTCCGGGACCCCAAAATAGTGAGTAATAGTCTATGAAACGGGCCAGAATCGGCCAAAACTGCGATTTTTGATGACCGACACGTAAGTGCACCTTGGGGTTCAATAACTATGGAAATCACTACGGGACCCCAAAAACGGTGAGTAATAGACCACGAAACGGGTCACAATCGTGGAAATCAGTTCAAGACCCCAAAACCGAGTAATAGTCCAAGAAACGGGTCAGAATCATCCAAAACTACGAGTCTTGACAACGAACACGTAAGCACTCCTTGGGATTCGACAACCATGGAAATCGCTCTGGGACACCCAAACAATAATTAATAGTCCACGAAACGGGTTAGAATCGCCAAAAACCGCGAGTGTTGATGACCGACACGTAGACGCACCCCGGGGTTCGTCAAGTGCTGAAATCACTCCGGGACCCCAAAATAGTGAGTAATAATCCATGAAACGGGCCAGAATCGGCCAAAACTGCGATTGTTGATGACTGACACATAAGTGCACCTTGGGGTTCAACAACTATGGAAAACACTATGGGACCCCAAAACGGTGAGTAATAGTCCACGAAACGGGTCACAATCGACAAAAAATGTGTGTGTTGATAACCGACATGTAAGTCCACCTTGGGGTTCAACAACTATGAAAATCGCTACGGGACCCCAAAACGGTGAGTAATAGTCCATGAAATGGATCACAATCGACAAAAACCGCGAGTGTTGTTGACCGACACGTAGACACACCCTGGGGTTCGTCAATCGTGGAAATCACTTCAAGACCCCAAAACCGAGTAATAGTCCAAGAAACGGGTCAGAATCATCCAAAACTACGAGTCTTGACAACGAACAGGTAAGCACTCCTTGGGATTCGACAACCATGGAAATCGCACTGGGAGACCCAAACAATAATTAATAGTCCACGAAACGGGTCAGAATCGCCAAAAACCGCGAGTGTTGATGACCGACACGTAGACGCACCCCGGGGTTCGTCAAGTGCTGAAATCACTCCGGGACCCCAAAAGAGTGAGTGATAGTCCATGAAATGGGCCAGAATCGGCCAAAACTGCGAGTGTTGATGACCGACACATAAGTGCACCTTGGGGTTCAATAACTATGGAAATCACTACGGGACCCCAAAACGGTGAGTAATAGTCCACGAAACAGGTCACAATCGACTAAAAACGCGAGTGTTGATGACCGACACATAGACGCACCCCGGGGTTCATCAATCGTGGAATTCACTTCGAGACCCCAAAACTGAGTAATAGTCCAAGAAACGGATCAGAATCGGCCCACACTACGAGTCCGGACGACCAACACGTAAGCACTCCTTGGGATTCGACAACCATGGAAATCACTCTGGGACTCCAAAATGGTGATTAATAGTCCATGAAACAGGTCAGAAACACCAAAAACCGCGATTGTTGATGACCGACACATATATGCACCCCGGGGTTCGTCAATCGTGGAAATCACTCCGGGACCCCAAACAGTGAGTAATAGTCCATGAAACGGGCCAAAATCGGCCAAAAGTGCGAGTATTGATGACCGGCACATAAGTGCACCTTGGGGTTCAACAACTATGGAAATCGCTATGGGGCCCCAAAACGGTGAGTAATAGTCCATGAAATGGGTCAGAATCGACAAAAAACGAGAGTGTTGATGACCGACACAATGACGCACCCCGGGGTTCGTCAATCGTCGAAATTACTCCGGGACCCCAAAATAGTGAGTAATAGTCTATGAAACGGGCCAGAATCGGCCAAAACTGCGATTTTTGATGACCGACACGTAAGTGCACCTTGGGGTTCAATAACTATGGAAATCACTACGGGACCCCAAAACGGTGAGTAATAGACCACGAAACGGGTCACAATCGACCAAAAACGCGAGTGTTGATGACCGACACATAGACGCACCCCGGGGTTCGTCAATCGTGGAATTCACATCGAGACCCCAAAACTGAGTAATAGTCCAAGAAACGGATCAGAATCGGCCCACACTGCGAGTCCGGACGACCAACACGTAAGCACTCCTTGGGATTCGACAACCATGGAAATCGCTCTAGGACTCCAAAATGGTGATTAATAGTCCATGAAACAGGTCAGAATCACCAAAAACCGCGAGTGTTGATGACCGACACATATATGCACCCCGGGGTTCGTCAATCGTGGAAATCACTCCGGGACCCCAAACAGTGAGTAATAGTCCATGAAACGGGCCAGAATCGGCCAAAAGTGCGAGTATTGATGACCGGCACGTAAGTGCACCTTGGGGTTCAACAACTATGGAAATCGCTATGGGGCCCCAAAACGGTGAGTAATAGTCCACGAAATGGGTCAGAATCGACAAAAAACGAGAGTGTTGATGACCGACACAATGACGCACCCCGGGGTTCGTCAATCGTCGAAATTACTCCGGGACCCCAAAATAGTGAGTAATAGTCCATGAAACGGGCCAGAATCGGCCAAAACTGCGATTGTTGATGACCGACACGTAAGTGCACCTTGGGGTTCAATAACTATGGAAATCACTACGGGACCCCAAAACGGTGAGTAATAGACCACGAAACGGGTCACAATCGACCAAAAACGCGAGTGTTGATGACCGACACGTAGACGCACCCCGGGGTTCGTCAATCGTGGAATTCACATCGAGACCCCAAAACTGAGTAATAGTCCAAGAAACGGATCAGAATCGGCCCACACTGCGAGTCCGGACGACCAACACGTAAGCACTCCTTGGGATTCGACAACCATGGAAATCGCTCTGGGACTCCAAAATGGTGATTAATAGTCCATGAAACAGGTCAGAATCACCAAAAACCGCGAGTGTTGATGACCGACACATATATGCACCCCGGGGTTCGTCAATCGTGGAAATCACTCCGGGACCCCAAACAGTGAGTAATAGTCCATGAAACGGTCCATAATCGCCCAAAAGTGCGAGTATTGATGACCGGCACGTAAGTGCACCTTGGGGTTCAACAACTATGGAAATCGCTGTGGGGCCCCAAAACGGTGAGTAATAGTCCACGAAACGGGTCAGAATCGACAAAAAACGAGAGTGTTGATGACCGACACGTAGACGCACCTCGGGGTTCGTCAAGTGCTGAAATCACTCCGGGACCCCAAAGTAGTGAGTAATAGTCCATGAAACGGGCCAGAATCGGCCAAAACTGCGATTGTTGATGACTGACACATAAGTGCACCTTGGGGTTCAACAACTATGGAAAACACTACGGGACCCCAAAACGGTGAGTAATAGTCCACGAAACGGGTCACAATCGACAAAAAATGCGGGTGTTGATGACCGACACGTAGACACACCCTGGGTTCGTCAATTGTGGAAATCACTTCAAGACCCGAAAACCGAGTAATAGTCCAAGAAACGGGTCAGAATCATCCAAAACTACGAGTCTTGACAACGAACACGTAAGCACTCCTTGGGATTCGACAACCATGGAAATCGCTCTGGGACACCCAAACAATAATTAATAGTCCACGAAACGGGTCAGAATCGCCAAAAACCGCGAGTGTTGATGACCGACACGTAGACGCACCCCGGGGTTCGTCAAGTGCTGAAATCACTCCGGGACCCCAAAATAGTGAGTAATAATCCATGAAACGGGCCAGAATCGGCCAAAACTGCGATTGTTGATGACTGACACGTAAGTGCACCTTGGTGTTCAACAACTATGGAAAACACTATGGGACCCCAAAACGGTGAGTAATAGTCCACGAAACGGGTCACAATCGACAAAAAATGTGTGTGTTGATGACCGACATGTAAGTCCACCTTGGGGTTCAACAACTATGGAAATCGCTACGGGACCCCAAAACGGTGAGTAATAGTCCATGAAATGGATCACAATCGACAAAAACCGCGAGTGTTGTTGACCGACACGTAGACACACCCTTGGGTTCGTCAATCGTGGAAATCACTTCAAGACCCCAAAACCGAGTAATAGTCCAAGAAACGGGTCAGAATCATCCAAAACTACGAGTCTTGACAACGAACAGGTAAGCACTCCTTGGGATTCGACAACCATGGAAATCGCACTGGGACACCCAAACAATAATTAATAGTCCACGAAACGGGTCAGAATCGCCAAAAACAGCGAGTGTTGATGACCGACACGTAGACGCACCCCGGGGTTCGTCAAGTGCTGAAATCACTCCGGGACCCCAAAAGAGTGAGTGATAGTCCATGAAATGGGCCAGAATCGGCCAAAACTGCCAGTGTTGATGACCGACGCATAAGTGCACCTTGGGGTTCAATAACTATGGAAATCACTACGGGACCCCAAAACGGTGAGTAATAGACCACGAAACGGGTCACAATCGACCAAAAACGCGAGTGTT
>NW_025228280.1:32761-35663 GCF_018294505.1 Triticum aestivum | reverse complement strand
AACTATGGAAATCACTACGGGACCCCAAAACGGTGAGTAATAGACCACGAAACTGGTCACAATCGACCAAAAACGCGAGTGTTGATGACCGACACATAGACGCACCCCGGGGTTCGTCAATCGTGGAATTCACATCGAGACCCCAAAACTGAGTAATAGTCCAAGAAACGGATCAGAATCGGCCCACACTGTGAGTCCGGACGACCAACACGTAAGCACTCCTTGGGATTCGACAACCATGGAAATCGCTCTGGGACTCCAAAATGGTGATTAATAGTCCATGAAACAGGTCAGAATCACCAAAAACCGCGAGTGTTGATGACCGACACATATATGCACCCCGGGGTTCGTCAATCGTGGAAATCACTCCGGGACCCCAAATAGTGAGTAATAGTCCATGAAACGGTCCATAATCGCCCAAAAGTGCGAGTATTGATCACCGGCACGTAAGTGCACCTTGGGGTTCAACAACTATGGAAATCGCTGTGGGGCCCCAAAACGGTGAGTAATAGTCCACGAAACGGGTCAGAATCGACAAAAAACGAGAGTGTTGATGACCGACACGTAGACGCACCTCGGGGTTCGTCAAGTGCTGAAATCACTCCGGGACCCCAAAGTAGTGAGTAATAGTCCATGAAACGGGCCAGAATCGGCCAAAACTGCGATTGTTGATGACTGACACATAAGTGCACCTTGGGGTTCAACAACTATGGAAAACACTACGGGACCCCAAAACGGTGAGTAATAGTCCACGAAACGGGTCACAATCGACAAAAAATGCGGGTGTTGATGACCGACACGTAGACACACCCTGGGGTTCGTCAATTGTGGAAATCACTTCAAGACCCGAAAACCGAGTAATAGTCCAAGAAACGGGTCAGAACCATCCAAAACTACGAGTCTTGACAACGAACACGTAAGCACTCCTTGGGATTCGACAACCATGGAAATCGCTCTGGGACACCCAAACAATAATTAATAGTCCACGAAACGGGTCAGAATCGCCAAAAACCGCGAGTGTTGATGACCGACACGTAGACGCACCCCGGGGTTCGTCAAGTGCTGAAATCACTCCGGGACCCCAAAAGAGTGAGTGATAGTCCATTAAATGGGCCAGAATCGGCCAAAACTGCGAGTGTTGATGACCGACACGTAAGTGCACCTTGGGGTTCAATAACTATGGAAATCACTACGGGACCCCAAAACGGTGAGTAATAGACCACGAAACTGGTCACAATCGACCAAAAACGCGAGTGTTGATGACCGACACATAGACGCACCCCGGGGTTCGTCAATCGTGGAATTCACATCGAGACCCCAAAACTGAGTAATAGTCCAAGAAACGGATCAGAATCGGCCCACACTGTGAGTCCGGACGACCAACACGTAAGCACTCCTTGGGATTCGACAACCATGGAAATCGCTCTGGGACTCCAAAATGGTGATTAATAGTCCATGAAACAGGTCAGAATCACCAAAAACCGCGAGTGTTGATGACCGACACATATATGCACCCCGGGGTTCGTCAATCGTGGAAATCACTCCGGGACCCCAAATAGTGAGTAATAGTCCATGAAACGGTCCATAATCGCCCAAAAGTAAGAGTATTGATCACCGGCACGTAAGTGCACCTTGGGGTTCAACAACTATGGAAATCGCTGTGGGGCCCCAAAACGGTGAGTAATAGTCCACGAAACGGGTCAGAATCGACAAAAAACGAGAGTGTTGATGACCGACACGTAGACGCACCTCGGGGTTCGTCAAGTGCTGAAATCACTCCGGGACCCCAAAGTAGTGAGTAATAGTCCATGAAACGGGCCAGAATCGGCCAAAACTGCGATTGTTGATGACTGACACATAAGTGCACCTTGGGGTTCAACAACTATGGAAAACACTACGGGACCCCAAAACGGTGAGTAATAGTCCACAAAACGGGTCACAATCGACCAAAAATGCGGGTGTTGATGACCGACACGTAGACTCACCCTGGGGTTCGTCAATTGTGGAAATCACTTCAAGACCCGAAAACCGAGTAATAGTCCAAGAAACGGGTCAGAACCATCCAAAACTACGAGTCTTGACAACGAACACGTAAGCACTCCTTGGGATTCGACAACCATGGACATCACTCTGGGACTCCAAAATGGTGATTAATAGTCCATGAAACAGGTCAGAATCACCAAAAACCGTGATTGTTGATGACCGACACATATATGCACCCGTGGGTTCGTCAATCGTGGAAATCACTCCGGGACCCCAAACAGTGAGTAATAGTCCATGAAACGGGCCAAACTCGGCCAAAACTGCGATTGTTGATGACTGACACATAAGTGCACCTTGGGGTTCAACAACTATGGAAAACACTACGGGACCCCAAAACGGTGAGTGATAGTCCACGAAACGGGTCACAATCGACCAAAAATGCGCGTGTTGATGACCGACACGTAGACACACCCTGGGGTTCGTCAATTGTGGAAATCACTTCAAGACCCGAAAACCGAGTAATAGTCCAAGAAACGGGTCAGAATCATCCAAAACTACGAGTCTTGACAACGAACACGTAAGCACTCCTTGGGATTCGACAACCATGGAAATCGCTCTGGGACACTCAAACAATAATTAATAGTCCACGAAACGGGTCAGAATCGCCAAAAACCGCGAGTGTTGATGACCGACACGTAAGTGCACCTTAGGGTTCAATAACTATGGAAATCACTATGGGACCCCAAAACGGTGAGTAATAGACCACGAAACGGGTCACAATCGACCAAAAACGCGAGTGTTGATGACCGACACGTAGACGCACCCCGGGGTTCGTCAATCGTGGAATTCACTTCGAGACCCCAAAACTGAGTAATAGTCCAAGAAACGGATCAGAATCGGCCCACACTGCGAGTCCGGA
>NW_025228280.1:31878-32710 GCF_018294505.1 Triticum aestivum | reverse complement strand
CACCCCGAGGTTCGTCAAGTGCTGAAATCACTTCGGGACCCCAAAATAGTGAGTGATAGTCCATGAAACGGGCCAGAATCGGCCAAAACTGCGATTGTTGATGACCGACACGTAAGTGCACCTTGGGGTTCAATAACTATGGAAATCACTACGGGACCCCAAAACGGTGAGTAATAGACCACGAAACGGGTCACAATCGACCAAAAACGCAAGTGTTGATGACCGACACGTAGACGCACCCCGGGGTTCGTCAATCGTGGAATTCACTTCGAGACCCCAAAACTGAGTAATAGTCCAAGAAACGGATCAGAATCGGCCCACACTGCGAGTCCGGACGACCAACACGTAAGCACTCCTTGGGATTCGACAACCATGGAAATCACTCTGGGACTCCAAAATGGTGATTAATAGTCCATGAAACAGGTCAGAATCACCAAAAACCGCGATTATTGATGACCGACACATATATGCACCCCGGGGTTCGTCAATCGTGGAAATCACTCCGGGAACCCAAACAGGGAGTAATAGTCCATGAAACGGGCCAGAATCGGCCAAAAGTACGAGTATTGATGACCGGCACATAAGTGCACCTTGGGGTTCAACAACTATGGAAATCGCTATGGGGCCCCAAAACGGTGAGTAATAGTCCATGAAATGGGTCAGAATCGACAAAAAACGGGAGTGTTGATGACCGACACAATGACGCACCCCGGGGTTCGTCAATCGTCGAAATTACTTCGGGACCCCAAAATAGTGAGTAATAGTCTATGAAACGGGCCAGAATCGGCCAAAACTGCGATTTTTTATGACCGACACGTAAGTGCACCTTGGG
>NW_025228280.1:30038-31649 GCF_018294505.1 Triticum aestivum | reverse complement strand
CCATGAAACGGGCCAGAATCGGCCAAAACTGCGATTGTTGATGACTGACACATAAGTGCACCTTGGGGTTCAACAACTATGGAAAACACTACGGGACCCCAAAACGGTGAGTAATAGTCCACGAAACGGGTCACAATCGACAAAAAATGCGGGTGTTGATGACCGACACGTAGACACACCCTGGGGTTCGTCAATTGTGGAAATCACTTCAAGACCCCAAAACCGAGTAATAGTCCAAGAAACGGGTCAGAATCATCCAAAACTACGAGTCTTGACAACGAACACGTAAGCAGTCCTTGGGATTCGACAACCATGGAAATCGCTCTGGGACACCCAAACAATAATTAATAGTCCACGAAACAGGTCAGAATCGCCAAAAACCGCGAGTGTTGATGACCGACACGTAGAAGGCACCCCGGGGTTCGTCAAGTGCTGAAATCACTCCGGGACCCCAAAAGTGTTGATGACCGACACGTAAGTGCACCTTGGGGTTCAATAACTATGGAAATCACTACGGGACCCTAAATCGGTGAGTAATAGACCACGAAACGGGTCACAATCGACCAAAAATGCGAGTGTTGATGACCGACACATAGACGCACCCCGGGGTTCGTCAATCGTGGAATTCACTTCGAGACCCCAAAACTGAGTAATAGTCCAAGAAACGGATCAAAATCGGCCCACACTGCGAGTCTGCACGACCAACACGTAAGCACTCCTTGGGATTCGACAACCATGGAAATCAGTCTGGGACTCCAAAATGGTGATTAATAGTCCATGAAACAGGTCAGAGTCACCAAAAACCGCGAGTGTTGATGACCGACACATATATGCACCCCGGGGTTCGTCAATCGTGGAAATCACTCCGGGACCCCAAACAGTGAGTAATAGTCCATGAAACGGGCCAGAATCGGCCAAAAGTGCGAGTATTGATGACCGGCACATAAGTGCACCTTGGGGTTCAACAACTATGGAAATCGCTATGGGGCCCCAAAACGGTGAGTAATAGTCCACGAAATGGGTCAGAATCGACAAAAAACGAGAGTGTTGATGACCGACACAATGACGCACCCCGGGGTTCGTCAATCGTCGAAATTACTCAGGGACCCCAAAATAGTGAGTAATAGTCCATGAAACGGGCCAGAATCGGCCAAAACTACGATTGTTGATGACCGACATGTAAGTGCACCTTGGGGTTCAATAACTTTGGAAATCACTACGGGACCCCAAAACGGTGAGTAATAGACCACGAAACGGGTCACAATCGACCAAAAACGCGAGTGTTGATGACCGACACGTAGACGCACCCCGGGGTTCGTCAATCGTGGAATTCACATCGAGACCCCAAAACTGAGTAATAGTCCAACAACGGATCAGAGTCGGCCCACACTGCGAGTCCGGACGACCAACACGTAAGCACTCCTTGGGATTCGACAACCATGGAAATCGCTCTGGGACTCCAAAATGGTGATTAATAGTCCATGAAACAGGTCAGAATCACCAAAAACCGCGAGTGTTGATGACCGACACATATATGCACCCCGGGGTTCGTCAATTGTGGAAATCACTCCGGGACCCCAAACAGTGAGTAATAGTCCATGAAACGGTCCA
>NW_025228280.1:28926-29982 GCF_018294505.1 Triticum aestivum | reverse complement strand
AGAATCGGCCAAAAGTGCGAGTATTGATGACCGGCACGTAAGTGCACCTTGGGGTTCAACAACTATGAAAATCGCTATGGGGCCCCAAAACGGTGAGTAATAGTCCACGAAACGGGTCAGAATCGACAAAAAACGAGAGTGTTGATGACCGACACGTAGACGCACCCCGGGGTTCGTCAAGTGCTGAAATCACTCCTGGACCCCAAAATAGTGAGTAATAGTCCATGAAACGGGCCAGAATCGGCCAAAACTGCGGTTGTTGATGACTGACACATAAGTGCACCTTGGGGTTCAACAACTATGGAAAACACTATGGGACCCCAAAACGGTGAGTAATAGTCCACGAAACGGGTCACAATCGACAAAAAATGCGGGTGTTGATGACCGAGATGTAGACACACCCTGGGGTTCGTCAATTGTGGAAATCACTTCAAGACCCCAAAACTGAGTAATAGTCCAAGAAACAGGTCAGAATCATCCAAAACTACGAGTCTTGACAACGAACACGTAAGCACTCCTTGGGATTCGACAACCATGGAAATCGCTCTGGGACACCCAAACAATAATTAATAGTCCACGAAACGGGTCAGAATCGCCAAAAACCGCGAGTGTTGATGACCGACACGTAGACGCACCCCGGGGTTCGTCAAGTGCTGAAATCACTCCGGGACCCCAAAATAGTGAGTGATAGTCCATGAAACGGGCCAGAATCGGCCAAAACTGCGATTGTTGATGACCGGCACGTAAGTGCACCTTGGGGTTCAATAACTATGGAAATCACTACGGGACCCCAAAACGGTGAGTAATAGACCACGAAACGGGTCACAATCGACCAAAAACGCGAGTGTTGATGACCGACACGGAGACGCACCCCGGGGTCCGTCAATCATGGAATTCACTTCGAGACCCCAAAACTGAGTAATAGTCCAAGAAACGGATCAGAATCGGCCCACACTGCGAGTCCGGACGACCAACACGTAAGCACTCCTTGGGATTCGACAACCATGGAAATCGCTCTGGGACTCCAAAATGGTGATTAATAGTCCATGAAACAGG
>NW_025228280.1:22809-27874 GCF_018294505.1 Triticum aestivum | reverse complement strand
AGAATCGGCCAAAAGTGCGAGTATTGATGACCGGCACGTAAGTGCACCTTGGGGTTCAACAACTATGGAAATCGCTATGGGGCCCCAAAACGGTGAGTAATAGTCCACGAAACGGGTCAGAATCGACAAAAAACGAGAGTGTTGATGACCGACACGTAGACGCACCCCGGGATTCGTCAAGTGCTGAAATCACTCCTGGACCCCAAAATAGTGAGTAATAGTCCATGAAACGGGCCAGAATCGGCCAAAACTGCGATTGTTGATGACTGACACATAAGTGCACCTTGGGGTTCAACAACTATGGAAAACACTATGGGACCCCAAAACGGTGAGTAATAGTCCACGAAACGGGTCACAATCGACAAAAAACTGCGGGTGTTGATGACCGAGATGTAGACACACCCTGGGGTTCGTCAATTGTGGAAATCACTTCAAGACCCCAAAACTGAGTAATAGTCCAAGAAACAGGTCAGAATCATCCAAAACTACGAGTCTTGACAACGAACACGTAAGCACTCCTTGGGATTCGACAACCATGGAAATCGCTCTGGGACACCCAAACAATAATTAATAGTCCACGAAACGGGTCAGAATCGCCAAAAACAGCGAGTGTTGATGACCGACACGTAGACGCACCCCGGGGTTCGTCAAGTGCTGAAATCACTCCGGGACCCCAAAATAGTGAGTGATAGTCCATGAAATGGGCCAGAATCGGCCAAAACTGCGATTGTTGATGACCGACACGTAAGTGCACCTTGGGGTTCAATAACTATGGAAATCACTACGGGCCCCCAAAACGGTGAGTAATAGACCACGAAACGGGTCACAATCGACCAAAAACGCGAGTGTTGATGACCGACACGGAGACGCACCACGGGGTCCGTCAATCATGGAATTCACTTCGAGACCCCAAAACTGAGTAATAGTCCAAGAAACGGATCAGAATCGGCCCACACTGCGAGTCCGGACGACCAACACGTAAGCACTCCTTGGGATTCGACAACCATGGAAATCGCTCTGGGACTCCAAAATGGTGATTAATAGTCCATGAAACAGGTCAGAATCACCAAAAACCGCGAGTGTTGATGACCGACACATATATGCACCCCGGGGTTCGTCAATTGTGGAAATCACTCCGGGACCCCAAACAGTGAGTAATAGTCCATGAAACGGTCCATAATCGCCCAAAAGTGCGAGTATTGATGACCGGCACGTAAGTGCACCTTGGGGTTCAGCAACTATGGAAATCGCTATGGGGCCCCAAAACGGTGAGTAATAGTCCACGAAACGGGTCAGAATCGACAAAAAACGAGAGTGTTGATGACCGACACGTAGACGCACCCCGGGGTTCGTCAAGTGCTGAAATCACTCCGGGACCCCAAAATAGTGAGTAATAATCCATGAAACGGGCCAGAATCGGCCAAAACTGC
This sequence comes from Triticum aestivum, assembly GCF_018294505.1. Taxonomy (NCBI): domain Eukaryota; kingdom Viridiplantae; phylum Streptophyta; class Magnoliopsida; order Poales; family Poaceae; genus Triticum; species Triticum aestivum. The sequence goes on along the minus strand of NW_025228280.1, from coordinate 26,444 downwards.
GATTGTTGATGACTGACACATAAGTGCACGAAACGGGTCACAATCGACAAAAAATGCGGGTGTTGATGACCGAGACGTAGACACACCCTGGGGTTCGTCAATTGTGGAAATCACTTCAAGACCCCAAAACTGAGTAATAGTCCAAGAAACAGGTCAGAATCATCCAAAACTACGAGTCTTGACAACGAACACGCAAGCACTCCTTGGGATTCGACAACCATGGAAATCGCTCTGGGACACCCAAACAATAATTAATAGTCCACGAAACGGGTCAGAATCGCCAAAAACCGCGAGTGTTGATGACCGACACGTAGACGCACCCCGGGGTTCGTCAAGTGCTGAAATCACTCCGGGACCCCAAAATAGTGAGTGATAGTCCATGAAACGGGCCAGAATCGGCCAAAACTGCGATTGTTGATGACCGACACGTAAGTGCACCTTGGGGTTCAATAACTATGGAAATCACTACGGGACCCCAAAACGGTGAGTAATAGACCACGAAACGGGTCACAATCGACCAAAAACGCGAGTGTTGATGACCGACACGGAAACGCACCCCGGGGTCCGTCAATCATGGAATTCACTTCGAGACCCCAAAACTGAGTAATAGTCCAAGAAACGGATCAGAATCGGCCCACACTGCGAGTCCGGACGACCAACACGTAAGCACTCCTTGGGATTCGACAACCATGGAAATCGCTCTGGGACTCCAAAATGGTGATTAATAGTCCATGAAACAGGTCAGAATCACCAAAAACCGCGAGTGTTGATGACCGACACATATATGCACCTCGGGGTTCGTCAATCGTGGAAATCACTCCGGGACCCCAAACAGTGAGTAATAGTCCATGAAACAGGCCAGAATCGGCCAAAAGTGCGAGTATTGATGACCGGCACATAAGTGCACCTTGGGGTTCAACAACTATGGAAATCGCTATGGGGCCCCAAAACGGTGAGTAATAGTCCACGAAATGGGTCAGAATCGACAAAAAATGAGAGTGTTGATGACCGACACAATGACGCACCCCGGGGTTCGTCAATCGTCGAAATTACTCTGGGACCCCAAAATAGTGAGTAATAGACTATGAAACGGGCTAGAATCGGCCAAAACTGCGATTGTTGATGACCGACACGTAAGTGCACCTTGGGGTTCAATAACTATGGAAATCACTACGGGACCCCAAAACGGTGAGTAATAGACCACGAAACGGGTCACAATCGACCAAAAACGCGAGTGTTGATGACCGACACGTAGACGCACCACGGGGTTCGTCAAGTGCTGAAATCACTCCGGGACCCCAAAGTAGTGAGTAATAGTCCATGAAACGGGCCAGAATCGGCCAAAACTGCGATTGTTGATGACCGACATGTAAGTGCACCTTGGGGTTCAATAACTATGGAAATCACTACGGGACCCCAAAACGGTGAGTAATAGACCACGAAACGGGTCACAATCGACCAAAAACCCGAGTGTTGAAGACCGACACGTAGACGCACCCCGTGGTTCGTCAATCGTGGAATTCACATCGAGACCCCAAAACTGAGTAATAGTCCAAGAAACGGATCAGAATCGGCCAACACTGCGAGTCCGGACGACCAACACGTAAGCACTCCTTGGGATTCGACAACCATGGAAATTGCTCTGGGACTCCAAAATGGTGATTAATAGTCAATGAAACAGGTCAGAATCACCGAAAACCACGAGTGTTGATGACCGACACATATATGCACCCTGGGGTTCATCAATTATGGAAATCACTCCGGGACCCCAAATAGTGAGAAATAGTCCATGAAACGGTCCAGAATCGCCCAAAAGTGCGACTATTGATGACCGGCATGTAAGTGCACCTTGGGGTTCAACAACTATGGAAATCGCTATGGGGCCCCAAAACGGTGAGTAATAGTCCACGAAACGGGTCAGAATCGACAAAAAACGAGAGTGTTGATGACCGACACGTAGACGCACCCCGGGGTTCGTCAAGTGCTGAAATCACTCCGGGATCCCAAAATAGTGAGTAATAGTCCATGAAACGGGCCAGAATCGGCCAAAACTGCGATTGTTGATGACTGACACATAAGTGCACCTTGGGGTTCAACAACTATGGAAAACACTACGGGACCCCAAAACGGTGAGTAATAGTCCACGAAACGGGTCACAATCGACAAAAAATGCGGGTGTTGATGACCGACACGTAGACATACCCTGGGGTTCGTCAATTGTGGAAATCACTTCAAGACCCCAAAACCGAGTAATAGTCCAAGAAACGGGTTAGAATCATCCAAAACTATGAGTCTTGACAACGAACACGTAAGCACTCCTTGGGATTCGACAACCATGGAAATCGCTCTGGGACACCCAAACAATAATTAATAGTCCACGAAACGGGTCAGAATCGCCAAAAACCGCGAGTGTTGATGACCGACACGTAGACGCACCCCGGGGTTCGTCAAGTGCTGAAATCACTCCGGGACCCCAAAATAGTGAGTAATAGTCCATGAAACGGGCCAGAATCGGCCAAAACTGCGATTGTTGATGACTGACACATAAGGGCACCTTGGGGTTCAACAACTATGGAAAACACTACGGGACCCAAAAACGGTGAGTAATAGTCCACGAAACGGGTCACAATCGACAAAAAATGCGGGTGTTGATGACCGACACGTAGACACACCCTGGGGTTCGTCAATTGTGGAAATCACTTCAAGACCCCAAAACCGAGTAATAGTCCAAGAAACGGGTCAGAATCATCCAAAACTATGAGTCTTGACAACGAACACGTAAGCACTCCTTGGGATTCGACAACCATGGAAATCGCTCTGGGACACCCAAACAATAATTAATAGTCCACGAAACGGGTCAGAATCGCCAAAAACCGCGAGTGTTGATGACCGACACGTAGACGCAACCCGGGGTTCGTCAAGTGCTGAAATCACTCCGGGACCCCAAAATAGTGAGTGATAGTCCATGAAACGGGCCAGAATCGGCCAAAACTGTGATTGTTGATGACCGACATGTAAGTGCACCTTGGGGTTCAATAACTATGGAAATCACTACGGGACCCCGAAACGGTGAGTAATAGACCACGAAACGGGTCACAATCGACCAAAAACGCGAGTGTTGATGACCGACACGTAGACGCACCCCGGGGTTCGTCAATCATGGAATTCACTTCGAGACCCCAAAACTGAGTAATAGTCCAAGAAACGGATCAGAATCGGCCCACACTGCGAGTCCGGACGACCGACACGTAAGCACTCCTTGGGATTCGACAACCATGGAAATCGCTCTGGGACTCCAAAATGGTGATTAATAGTCCATGAACAGGTCAGAATCACCAAAAACCGCGAGTGTTGATGAGCGACACATATATGCACCTCGGGGTTCGTCAATCGTGGAAATCACTCCGGGACCCCAAACAGTGAGTAATAGTCCATGAAACGGGCCAGAATCGGCAAAAAGTGCGAGTATTGATGACCGGCACATAAGTGCACCTTGGGGTTCAACAACTATGGAAATCGCTATGGGGCCCCAAAATGTTGAGTAATAGTCCACGAAATGGGTCAGAATCGACAAAAAACGAGAGTGTTGATGACCGACACAATGACGCTCCCCAGGGTTCGTCAATCGTCGAAAT
>NW_025228280.1:20973-22623 GCF_018294505.1 Triticum aestivum | reverse complement strand
GAAACGGGTCACAATCGACCAAAAACGCGAGTGTTGATGACCGACACATATATGCACCCCGGGGTTCGTCAATTGTGGAAATCACTGCGGGACCCCAAACAGTGAGTAATAGTCCGTGAAACGGTCCAGAATCGCCCAAAAGTGCGAGTATTGATGACCGGCACGTAAGTGCACCTTGGGGTTCAACAACTATGGAATTCGCTATGGGGCCCCAAAACGGTGAGTAATAGTCCACGAAACGGGTCAGAATCGACAAAAAACAAGAGTGTTGATGACCGACACGTAGACGCACCCCGGGGTTCGTCAAGTGCTGAAATCATTCCGGGACCCCAAAATAGTGAGTAATAGTCCATGAAACGGGCCAGAATCGGCCAAAACTGCGATTGTTGATGACTGACACATAAGTGCACCTTGGGGTTCAACAACTATGGAAAACACTACGGGACCCCAAAACGGTGAGTAATAGTCCACGAAACGGGTCACAATCGACAAAAAATGCGGGTGTTGATGACCGACACGTAGACACACCCTGGGGTTTGTCAATTGTGGAAATCACTTCAAGACCCCAAAACCGAGTAATAGTCCAAGAAACGGGTCAGAATCATCCAAAACTATGAGTCTTGACAACGAACACGTAAGCACTCCTTGGGATTCGACAACCATGGAAATCGCTCTGGGACACCTAAACAATAATTAATAGTCCACGAAATGGGTCAGAATCGCCAAAAACCGCGAGTGTTGATGACCGACACGTAGACACACCCCGGGGTTCGTCAAGTGCTGAAATCACTCCGGGACCCCAAAATAGTGAGTGATAGTCCATGAAACGGGCCAGAATCGGCCAAAATTGCGATTGTTGATGACCGACACGTAAGTGCACCTTGGGGTTCAATAACTATGGAAATCACTACGGGACCCCAAAACGGTGAGTAATAGACCACGAAACGGGTCACAATCGACCAAAAACGCGAGTGTTGATGTCCGACACGTAGACGCACCCCGGGGTTCGTCAATCGTGGAATTCACTTCGAGACCCCAAAACTGAGTAATAGTCCAAGAAACGGATCAGAATCGGCCCACACTGCGAGTCCGGACGACCAACACGTAAGCACTCCTTGGGATTCGACAACCATGGAAATCGCTCTGGGACTCCAAAATGGTGATTAATAGTCCATGAACAGGTCAGAATCACGAAAAACCGCGAGTGTTGATGACCGACACATATATGCACCTCGGGGTTCGTCAATCGTGGAAATCACTCCGGGACCCCAAACAGTGAGTAATAGTCCATGAAACGGTCCATAATCGCCCAAAAGTGCGAGTATTGATGACCGGCACATAAGTGCACCTTGGGGTTCAACAACTATGGAAATCGCTATGGGGCCCCAAAACGTTGAGTAATAGTCCACGAAATGGGTCAGAATCGACAAAAAACGAGAGTGTTGATGACCGACACACTGACGCTCCCCGGGGTTCGTCAATCGTCGAAATTACTCCGGGACCCCAAAATAGTGAGTAATAGTCTATGAAACGGGCCAGAATCAGCCAAAACTGCGATTGTTGATGACCGACACGTAAGTGCACCTTGGGGTTCAATAACTACGGAAATCACTACGGGACCCCAAAACGGTGAGTAATAGACCACGAAAC
>NW_025228280.1:20266-20963 GCF_018294505.1 Triticum aestivum | reverse complement strand
AATCGACAAAAAAAGAGAGTGTTGATGACCAACACAATGACGCTCCCCGGGGTTCGTCAATCGTCGAAATTACTCCAGGACCCCAAAATAGTGAGTAATAGTCTATGAAACGGGCCAGAATCAGCCAAAACTGCGATTGTTGATGACCGACACGTAAGTGCACCTTGGGGTTCAATAACTACGGAAATCACTACGGGACCCCAAAACGGTGAGTAATAGACCACGAAACGGGTCACAATCGACCAAAAACGCGAGTGTTGATGACCGACACATATATGCACCCCGGGGTTCGTCAATTTTGGAAATCACTCCGGGACCCCAAACAGTGAGTGTCCATGAAACGGTCCAGAATCGCCCAAAAGTGCGAGTATTGATGACCGGCACGTAAGTGCACCTTGGGGTTCAACAACTATGGAAATCGCTATGGGGCCCCAAAACGGTGAGTAATAGTCCACGTTACGGGTCAGAATCGACAAAAAACGAGAGTGTTGATGACCGACACGTAGACGCACCCCGGGGTTCGTCAAGTGCTGAAATCACTCCGGGACCCCAAAATAGTGAGTAATAGTCCATGAAACGGGCCAGAATCGGCCAAAACTGCGATTGTTGATGACTGACACATAAATGCACCTTGGTGTTCAACAACTATGGAAAACACACTACTAGAAAAACCTCTACTAATGGCGCACCTATTATG
>NW_025228280.1:17921-20018 GCF_018294505.1 Triticum aestivum | reverse complement strand
CGTCAATCGTCGAAATTACTCCGGGACCCCAAAATAGTGAGTAATAGTCTATGAAACGGGCCAGAATCAGCCAAAACTGCGATTGTTGATGACCGACACGTAAGTGCACCTTGGGGTTCAATAACTACGGAAATCACTACGGGACCCCAAAACGGTGAGTAATAGACCACGAAACGGGTCACAATCGACCAAAAACGCGAGTGTTGATGACCGACACATATATGCACCCCGGGGTTCGTCAATTGTGGAAATCACTCCGGGACCCCAAACAGTGAGTAATAGTCCATGAAACGGTCCAGAATCGCCCAAAAGTGCGAGTATTGATGACCGGCACGTAAGTGCACCTTGGGGTTCAACAACTATGGAAATCGCTATGGGGCCCCAAAACGGTGAGTAATAGTCCACGTTACGGGTCAGAATCGACAAAAAACGAGAGTGTTGATGACCGACACGTAGACGCACCTCGGGGTTCGTCAAGTGCTGAAATCACTCCGGGACCCCAAAGTAGTGAGTAATAGTCCATGAAACGGGCCAGAATCGGCCAAAACTGCGATTGTTGATGACTGACACATAAGTGCACCTTGGGGTTCAACAACTATGGAAAACACTACGGGACCCCAAAACGGTGAGTAATAGTCCACGAAACGGGTCACAATCGACAAAAAATGCGGGTGTTGATGACCGACAAGTAGCCACACCCTGGGGTTCGTCAATTGTGGAAATCACTTCAAGACCCCAAAACCGAGTAATAGTCCAAGAAACGGGTCAGAATCATCTAGAACTACGAGTCTTGACAACGAACACGTAAGCACTCCTTGGGATTCGACAACCATGGAAATCGCTCTGGGACACCCAAACAATAATTAATAGTCCACGAAACGGGTCAGAATCGCCAAAAACCGCGAGTGATGATGACCGACACGTAGACGCACCCCGCGGTTCGTCAAGTGATGAAATCACTCCGGGACCCCAAAATAGTGAGTAATAGTCTATGAAACGGGCCAGAATCGGCCAAAACTGCGATTGTTGATGACCGACATGTAAGTGCACCTTGGGGTTCAATAACTATAGAAATCACTACGGGACCCCAAAACGGTGAGTAATAGACCACGAAACGGGTCACAATCGACCAAAAACGCGAGTGTTGATGACCGACACGTAGACGCACCCCGTGGTTCGTCAATCGTGGAATTCACATCGAGACCCCAAAACTGAGTAATAGTCCAAGAAACGGATCAGAATCGGCCAACACTGCGAGTCCGGACGACCAACACGTAAGCACTCCTTGGGATTCGACAACCATGGAAATTGCTCTGGGACTCCAAAATGGTGATTAATAGTCAATGAAACAGGTCAGAATCACCAAAAACCACGAGTGTTGATGACCGACACATATATGCACCCTGGGGTTCGTCAATTATGGAAATCACTCCGGGACCCCAAATAGTGAGAAATAGTCCATGAAACGGTCCAGAATCGCCCAAAAGTGCGAGTATTGATGACCGGCACGTAAGTGCACCTTGGGGTTCAACAACTATGGAAATCGCTATGGGGCCCCAAAACGGTGAGTAATAGTCCACGAAACGGGTCAGAATCGACAAAAAATGAGAGTGTTGATGACCGACACGTAGACGCACCCCGGGGTTCGTCAAGTGCTGAAATCACTCCGGGATCCCAAAATAGTGAGTAATAGTCCATGAAACGGGCCAGAATCAGCCAAAACTGCGATTGTTGATGACTGACACATAAGTGCACCTTGGGGTTCAACAACTATGGAAAACACTACGGGACCCCAAAACGGTGAGTAATAGTCCACGAAACGGGTCACAATCGACAAAAAATGCGGGTGTTGATGACCGACACGTAGACATACCCTGGGGTTCGTCAATTGTGGAAATCACTTCAAGACCCCAAAACCGAGTAATAGTCCAAGAAACGGGTCAGAATCATCCAAAACTACGAGTCTTGACAACGAACACGTAAGCACTCCTTGGGATTCGACAACCACGGAAATCGCTCTGGGACACCCAAACAATAATTAATAGTCCACGAAACGGGTCAGAATCGCCAAAAACCGCGAGTGTTGATGACCGACAC
>NW_025228280.1:15757-17427 GCF_018294505.1 Triticum aestivum | reverse complement strand
AAAACGGTGAGTAATAGTCCACGAAACGGGTCACAATCGACAAAAAATGCGGGTGTTGATGACCGACACGTAGACACACCCTGGGGTTCGTCAATTGTGGAAATCACTTCAAGACCCCAAAACCGAGTAATAGTCCAAGAAACGGGTCAGAATCATCCAAAACTATGAGTCTTGACAACGAACACGTAAGCACTCCTTGGGATTCGACAACCATGGAAATCGCTCTGGGACACCCAAACAATAATTAATAGTCCACGAAACGGGTCAGAATCGCCAAAAACCGCGAGTGTTGATGACCGACACGTAGACGCACCCCGGGGTTCGTCAAGTGCTGAAATCACTCCGGGACCCCAAAATAGTGAGTGATAGTCCATGAAACGGGCCAGAATCGGCCAAAACTGCGATTGTTGATGACCGACGCGTAAGTGCACCTTGGGGTTCAATAACTATGGAAATCACTACGGGACCCCGAAACGGTGAGTAATAGACCACGAAACGGGTCACAATCGACCAAAAACGCGAGTGTTGATGACCGACACATATATGCACCCCGGGGTTCGTCAATTGTGGAAATCACTCCGGGACCCCAAACAGTGAGTAATAGTCCATGAAACGGTCCAGAATCGCCCAAAAGTGCGACTATTGATGACCGGCACGTAAGTGCACCTTGGGGTTCAACAACTATGGAATTCGCTATGGGGCCCCAAAACGGTGAGTAATAGTCCACGAAACGGGTCAGAATCGACAAAAAACGAGAGTGTTGATGACCGACACGTAGACGCACCCCGGGGTTCGTCAAGTGCTGAAATCATTCCGGGACCCCAAAATAGTGAGTAATAGTCCATGAAACGGGCCAGAATCGGCCAAAACTGCGATTGTTGATGACTGACACATAAGTGCACCTTGGGGTTCAACAACAATGGAAAACACTACGGGACCCCAAAACGGTGAGTAATAGTCCACGAAACGGGTCACAATCGACAAAAAATGCGGGTGTTGATGACCGACACGTAGACACACCCTAGGGTTTGTCAATTGTGGAAATCACTTCAAGACCCCAAAACCGAGTAATAGTCCAAGAAACGGGTCAGAATCATCCAAAACTATGAGTCTTGACAACGAACATGTAAGCACTCCTTGGGATTCGACAACCATGGAAATCGCTCTGGGACACCTAAACAATAATTAATAGTCCACGAAATGGGTCAGAATCGCCAAAAACTGCGAGTGTTGATGACCGACACGTAGACGCACCCCGGGGTTCGTCAAGTGCTGAAATCACTCCGGGACCCCAAAATAGTGAGTGATAGTCCATGAAACGGGCCAGAATTGGCCAAAATTGCGATTGTTGATGACCGACACGTAAGTGCACCTTGGGGTTCAATTACTATGGAAATCACTACGGGACCCCAAAACGGTGAGTAATAGACCACGAAACGGGTCACAATCGACCAAAAACGCGAGTGTTGATGACCGACACGTAGACGCACCCCGGGGTTCGTCAATCGTGGAATTCACTTCGAGACCCCAAAACTGAGTAATAGTCCAAGAAACGGATCAGAATCGGCCCACACTGCGAGTCCGGACGACCAACACGTAAGCACTCCTTGGGATTCGACAACCATGGAAATCGCTCTGGGACTCCAAAATGGTGATTAATAGTCCATGAA
>NW_025228280.1:14735-15210 GCF_018294505.1 Triticum aestivum | reverse complement strand
TTTTTTTGATTTATTTTGAATATTGAAGGCGGGAAGATACTAATGGCGCACCATGGCCAGGTGCGCCATTAGTAATTTTTTTTTATTTTTTTGATTTATTTTGAATTTTGAAGGCGGGAAGATACTAATGGCGCACCACGGTCAGGTGCGCCATTAGTATTTTTTTTATTTTTTTGACTTATTCTGAATTTTGAAGGAGGGAAGATACTAATGGCGCACCATGGGCAGGTGCGCCATTAGTAAGTTTGAATTTTTTTGCCTCTCTAGATCTTAAAAGCCCCGTATCTTTTTTTCTGTTAGGTTTTTGAGGATTTTGAAAATGTTTAACGGGGTTAGTATGCAAAAGTTATGCCCATTTTTACAAATTCTCGCGAGATTTTGCAAATGAAGTCAAAATTCATATTTGCAAATTTTCCCAACAACTAGGCCACATATCACATGGGAAACTTATTTTCTTTTATTTTTTTGACATTTT
>NW_025228280.1:13974-14599 GCF_018294505.1 Triticum aestivum | reverse complement strand
AAAGGCGATCCACGAGGGGGGGGGGGGGTGCATTCGGTGGAAGTGGTGGCCAAGGTTACTAATGGCGCACCGTGGCATGGTGCGCCATAACTAGTTTAACTAGTAATGGCGCACCACACACACGGTGCGCCATTAGTATGTTTGGACAGGCGCACTAGTTCAAAAAAAAATTCGTACTAATGGCGCACCGTAGGCAGGGTGCGCCATTAGTAGTTTCAACACTAATGGCGCATCAGAAGGTGGTGCGCCATTAGTATATACTAATGGCGCACCACATGTCTGGTGCGCCATTAGTGCCATTTCCATCTATAGCCCTTTTCCTAGTAGTGACACTACGGGACCCCAAAACGGTGAGTAATAGTCCACGAAACGGGTCACAATCGACAAAAAATGCGGGTGTTGATGACCGACACGTAGACACACCCTAGGGTTCGTCAATTGTGGAAATCACTTCAAGACCCCAAAACCGAGTAATAGTCCAAGAAACGGCTCAGAATCATCCAAAACTATGAGTCTTGACAACGAACACGTAAGCACTCCTTGGGATTCGACAACCATGGAAATCGCTCTGGGACACCCAAACAATAATTAATAGTCCACGAAACGGGTCAGAATCGCCAAAAAC
>NW_025228280.1:0-11986 GCF_018294505.1 Triticum aestivum | reverse complement strand
AAACGGGTCAGAATCGACAAAAAACGAGAGTGTTGATGACCGACACGTAGACGCACCTCGGGGTTCGTCAAGTGCTGAAATCACTCCGGGACCCCAAAGTAGTGAGTAATAGCCCATGAAACGGGCCAGAATCGGCCAAAACTGCGATTGTTGATGATTGACACATAAGTGCACCTTGGGGTTCAACAACTATGGAAAACACTACGGGACCCCAAAACGGTGAGTAATAGTCCACGAAACGGGTCACAATCGACAAAAAATGCGGGTGTTGATGACCGACACGTAGACACACCCTGGGGTTCGTCAATTGTGGAAATCACTTCAAGACCCCAAAACCGAGTAATAGTCCAAGATACGGGTCAGAATCATCCAAAACTACGAGTCTTGACAACGAACACGTAAGCACTCCTTGGGATTCAACAACCATGGAAATCGCTCTGGGACACCCAAAAAATAATTAATAGTCCACGAAACGGGTCAGAATCGCCAAAAACCGCGAGTGTTGATGACCGACACGTAGACGCATCCCGGGGTTCGTCAAGTGCTGAAATCACTCCGGGACCCCAAAATAGTGAGTGATAGTCCATGAAACGGGCCAGAATCGGCCAAAACTGCGATTGTTGATGACCGACACGTAAGTGCACCTTGGGGTTCAATAACTATGGAAATCACTACGGGACCCCAAAATGGTGAGTAATAGACCACGAAACAGGTCACAATCGACCAAAAACGCGAGTGTTGATGACCGACACGTAGACGCACCCCGGGGTTCGTCAATCGTGGAATTCACTTCGAGACCCCAAAACTGAGTAATAGTCCAAGAAACGGATCAGAATCGGCCCACACTGCGAGTCCGGACGACCAACACGTAAGCACTCCTTGGGATTCGACAACCATGGAAATCGCTCTGGGACTCCAAAATGGTGATTAATAGTCCATGAAACAGGTCAGAATCACCAAAAACCGCGAGTGTTGATGACCGACACATATATGCACCTCGGGGTTCGTCAATCGTGGAAATCATTCCGGGACCCCAAACAGTGAGTAATAGTCCATGAAACGGGCCAGAATCGGCCAAAAGTGCGAGTATTGATGACCAGCACATAAGTGCACCTTGGGGTTCAACAACTATGGAAATCGCTATGGGGCCCCAAAACAGTGCGTAATAGTCCATGAAATGGGTCAGAATCGACAAAAAACGAGAGTGTTGATGACCGACACAATGACGCACCCCGGGGTTCGTCAATCGTCGAAATTACTCCGGGACCCCAAAATAGTGAGTAATAGTCTATGAAATGGGCCAGAATCGGCCAAAACTGCGATTGTTGATGACCGACACGTAAGTGCACCTTGGGGTTCAATAACTATGGAAATCACTACGGGACCCCAAAACGGTGAGTAATAGACCACGAAACGGGTCACAATCGACCAAAAACGCGAGTGTTGATGACCGACACGTAGACGCACCCCGGGGTTCGTCAATCGTGGAATTCACTTCGAGACCCCAAAACTGAGTAATAGTCCAAGAAACGGATCAGAATCGGCCCACACTACGAGTCCGGACGACCAACACGTAAGCACTCCTTGGGATTCGACAACCATGGAAATCGCTCTGGGACACCCAAACAATAATTAATAGTCCACGAAACGGGTCAGAATCGCCAAAAACCGCGAGTGTTGATGACCGACACGTAGACGCACCCCGGGGTTCGTCAAGTGCCGAAATCACTCCGGGACCCCAAAATAGTGAGTGATAGTCCATGAAATGGGCCAGAATCGGGCAAAACTGCGATTGTTGATGACCGACACGTAAGTGCACCTTGGGGTTCAATAACTATGGAAATCACTACGGGACCCCAAAACGGTGAGTAATAGACCACGAAACGGGTCACAATCGACCAAAAACGCGAGTGTTGATGACCGACACGTAGACGCACCCCGGGGTTCGTCAATCGTGGAGTTCACTTCGAGACCCCAAAACTGAGTAATAGTCCAAGAAACGGATCAGAATCGGCCCACACTGCGAGTCCAGACGACCAACACGTAAGCACTCCTTGGGATTCGACAACCATGGAAATCGCTCTGGGACTCCAAAATGGTGATTAATAGTCCATGAAACAGGTCAGAATCACCAAAAACCGCGAGTGTTGATGACCGACACATATATGCACCCCGGGGTTCGTCAATTGTGGAAATCACTCCGGGACCCCAAACAGTGAGTAATAGTCCATGAAACGGTCCAGAATCGCCCAAAAGTGCGAGTATTGATGACCGGCACGTAAGTGCACCTTGGGGTTCAACAACTATGGAAATCGCTATGGGGCCCCAAAACGGTGAGTAATAGTCCACGAAACGGGTCAGAATCGACAAAAAACGAGAGAGTTGATGACCGACACGTAGACGCACCCCGGGGTTCGTCAAGTGCTGAAATCACTCCGGGACCCCAAAATAGTGAGTAATAGTCCATGAAACGGGCCAGAATCGGCCAAAACTGCGATTGTTGATGACTGACACATAAGTGCACCTTGGGGTTCAACAACTATGGAAAACACTACGGGACCCCAAAACGGTGAGTAATAGTCCACGAAATGGGTCACAATCGACAAAAAATGCGGGTGTTGATGACCGACACGTAGACACACCCTGGGGTTCGTCAATTGTGGAAATCACTTCAAGACCCCAAAACCGAGTAATAGTCCAAGAAACAGGTCAGAATCATCTAAAACTACGAGTCTTGACAACGAACACGTAAGCACTCCTTGGGATTCGACAACCATGGAAATCGCTCTGGGACACGCAAACAATAATTAATAGTCCACAAAACGGGTCAGAATCGCCAAAAATCGCGAGTGTTGATGACCGACACGTGGAGGCACCACGGGGTTCGTCAAGTGCTGAAATCACTCCGGGACCCCAAAATAGTGAGTGATAGTCCATGAAACGGGCCAGAATCGGCCAAAACTGCGATTGTTGATGACCGACACGTAAGTGCACCTTGGGGTTCAATAACTATGGAAATCACTACGGGACCCCAAAACGGTGAGTAATAGACCACGAAACGGGTCACAATCGACCAAAAACGCGAGTGTTGATGACCGACACGTAGACGCACCCCGGGGTTCGTCAATCGTGGAATTCACTTCGAGACCCCAAAACTGAGTAATAGTCCAAGAAACGGATCAGAATCGGCCCACACTGCGAGTCCGGACGACCAACACGTAAGCACTCCTTGGGATTCGACAACCATGGAAATCGCTCTGGGACTCCAAAATGGTGATTAATAGTCCATGAAACAGGTCAGAATCACCAAAAACCGCGAGTGTTGATGACCGACACATATATGCACCCCGGGGTTCGTCAATCATGGAAATCACTCCGGGACCCCAAACAGTGAGTAATAGTCCATGAAACGGTCCATAATCGCCCAAAAGTGCGAGTTTTGATGACCGGCACGTAAGTGCACCTTGGGGTTCAACAACTATGGAAATCGCTATGGGGCCCCAAAACGGTGAGTAATAGTCCACGAAACGGGTCAGAATCGACAAAAAACGAGAGTGTTGATGACCGACACGTAGACGCACCTCGGGGTTCGTCAAGTGCTGAAATCACTCCGGGACCCCAAAGTAGTGAGTAATAGCCCATGAAACGGGCCAGAATCGGCCAAAACTGCGATTGTTGATGATTGACACATAAGTGCACCTTGGGGTTCAACAACTATGGAAAACACTACGGGACCCCAAAACGGTGAGTAATAGTCCACGAAACGGGTCACAATCGAAAAAAATGCGGGTGTTGATGACCGACACGTAGACACACCCTGGGGTTCGTCAATTGTGGAAATCACTTCAAGACCCCAAAACCGAGTAATAGTCCAAGATACGGGTCAGAATCATCCAAAACTACGAGTCTTGACAACGAACACGTAAGCACTCCTTGGGATTCAACAACCATGGAAATCGCTCTGGGACACCCAAACAATAATTAATAGTCCACGAAACGGGTCAGAATCGCCAAAAACCGCGAGTGTTGATGACCGACACGTAGACGCACCCCGGGGTTCGTCAAGTGCCGAAATCACTCCGGGACCCCAAAATAGTGAGTGATAGTCCATGAAACGGGCCAGAATCGGCCAAAACTGCGATTGTTGATGACCGACACGTAAGTGCACCTTGGGGTTCAATAACTATGGAAATCACTACGGGACCCCAAAACGGTGAGTAATAGACCACGAAACAGGTCACAATCGACCAAAAACGCGAGTGTTGATGACCGACACGTAGACGCACCCCGGGGTTCGTCAATCGTGGAATTCACTTCGAGACCCCAAAACTGAGTAATAGTCCAAGAAACGGATCAGAATCGGCCCACCCTGCGAGTCCGGACGACCAACACGTAAGCACTCCTTGGGATTCGACAACCATGGAAATCGCTCTGGGACTCCAAAATGGTGATTAATAGTCCATGAAACAGGTCAGAATCACCAAAAACCGCGAGTGTTGATGACCGACACATATATGCACCCCGGGGTTCGTCAATCGTGGAAATCACTCCGGGACCCCAAACAGTGAGTAATAGTCCATGAAACGGTCCATAATCGCCCAAAAGTGCGAGTTTTGATGACCGGCACGTAAGTGCACCTTGGGGTTCAACAACTATGGAAATCGCTATGGGGCCCCAAAACGGTGAGTAATAGTCCACGAAACGGGTCAGAATCGACAAAAAACGAGAGTGTTGATGACCGACACGTAGACGCACCTCGGGGTTCGTCAAGTGCTGAAATCACTCCGGGACCCCAAAGTAGTGAGTAATAGCCCATGAAACGGGCCAGAATCGGCCAAAACTGCGATTGTTGATGATTGACACATAAGTGCACCTTGGGGTTCAACAACTATGGAAAACACTACGGGACCCAAAAACGGTGAGTAATAGTCCACGAAACGGGTCACAATCGACAAAAAATGCGGGTGTTGATGACCGACACGTAGACACACCCTGGGGTTCGTCAATTGTGGAAATCACTTCAAGACCCCAAAACCGAGTAATAGTCCAAGATACGGGTCAGAATCATCCAAAACTACGAGTCTTGACAACGAACACGTAAGCACTCCTTGGGATTCAACAACCATGGAAATCGCTCTGGGACACCCAAACAATAATTAATAGTCCACGAAACGGGTCAGAATCGCCAAAAACCGCGAGTGTTGATGACCGACACGTAGACGCACCCCGGGGTTCATCAAGTGCTGAAATCACTCCGGGACCCCAAAATAGTGAGTGATAGTCCATGAAACGGGCCAGAATCGGCCAAAACTGCGATTGTTGATGACCGACACGTAAGTGCACCTTGGGGTTCAATAACTATGGAAATCACTACGGGACCCCAAAACGGTGAGTAATAGACCACGAAACAGGTCACAATCGACCAAAAACGCGAGTGTTGATGATCGACACGTAGACGCACCCCGGGGTTCGTCAATCGTGGAATTCACTTCGAGACCCCAAAACTGAGTAATAGTCCAAGAAACGGATCAGAATCGGCCCACACTGCGAGTCCGGACGACCAACACGTAAGCACTCCTTGGGATTCGACAACCATGGAAATCGCTCTGGGACACCAAAATGGTGATTAATAGTCCATGAAACAGGTCAGAATCACCAAAAACCGCGAGTGTTGATGACCGACACATATATGCACCCGGGGTTCGTCAATCGTGGAAATCACTCCGGGACCCCAAACAGTGAGTAATAGTCCATGAAACGGTCCATAATCGCCCAAAAGTGCGAGTATTGATGACCGACACGTAAGTGCACCTTGGGGTTCAACAACTATGGAAATCGCTATGGGGCCCCAAAACGGTGAGTAATAGTCCACGAAACGGGTCAGAATCGACAAAAAACGAGAGTGTTGATGACCGACACGTAGACGCACCTCGGGGTTCGTCAAGTGCTGAAATCACTCCGGGACCCCAAAGTAGTGAGTAATAGCCCATGAAACGGGCCAGAATCGGCCAAAACTGCGATTGTTGATGATTGACACATAAGTGCACCTTGGGGTTCAACAACTATGGAAAACACTACGGGACCCCAAAACGGTGAGTAATAGTCCACGAAACGGGTCACAATCGACAAAAAATGCGGGTGTTGATGACCGACACGTAGACACACCCTGGGGTTCGTCAATTGTGGAAATCACTTCAAGACCCCAAAACCGAGTAATAGTCCAAGATACGGGTCAGAATCATCCAAAACTACGAGTCTTGACAACGAACACGTAAGCACTCCTTGGGATTCAACAACCATGGAAATCGCTCTGGGACACCCAAAAAATAATTAATAGTCCACGAAACGGGTCAGAATCGCCAAAAACCGCGAGTGTTGATGACCGACACGTAGACGCATCCCGGGGTTCGTCAAGTGCTGAAATCACTCCGGGACCCCAAAATAGTGAGTGATAGTCCATGAAACGGGCCAGAATCGGCCAAAACTGCGATTGTTGATGACCGACACGTAAGTGCACCTTGGGGTTCAATAACTATGGAAATCACTACGGGACCCCAAAATGGTGAGTAATAGACCACGAAACAGGTCACAATCGACCAAAAACGCGAGTGTTGATGACCGACACGTAGACGCACCCCGGGGTTCGTCAATCGTGGAATTCACTTCGAGACCCCAAAACTGAGTAATAGTCCAAGAAACGGATCAGAATCGGCCCACACTGCGAGTCCGGACGACCAACACGTAAGCACTCCTTGGGATTCGACAACCATGGAAATCGCTCTGGGACTCCAAAATGGTGATTAATAGTCCATGAAACAGGTCAGAATCACCAAAAACCGCGAGTGTTGATGACCGACACATATATGCACCCCGGGGTTCGTCAATCGTGGAAATCACTCCGGGACCCCAAACAGTGAGTAATAGTCCATGAAACGGTCCATAATCGCCCAAAAGTGCGAGTTTTGATGACCGGCACGTAAGTGCACCTTGGGGTTCAACAACTATGGAAATCGCTATGGGGCCCCAAAACGGTGAGTAATAGTCCACGAAACGGGTCAGAATCGACAAAAAACGAGAGTGTTGATGACCGACACGTAGACGCAGCTCGGGGTTCGTCAAGTGCTGAAATCACTCCGGGACCCCAAAGTAGTGAGTAATAGCCCATGAAACGGGCCAGAATCGGCCAAAACTGCGATTGTTGATGATTGACACATAAGTGCACCTTGGGGTTCAACAACTATGGAAAACACTACGGGACCCCAAAACGGTGAGTAATAGTCCACGAAACGGGTCACAATCGACAAAAAATGCGGGTGTTGATGACCGACACGTAGACACACCCTGGGGTTCGTCAATTGTGGAAATCACTTCAAGACCCCAAAACCGAGTAATAGTCCAAGATACGGGTCAGAATCATCCAAAACTACGAGTCTTGACAACGAACACGTAAGCACTCCTTGGGATTCAACAACCATGGAAATCGCTCTGGGACACCCAAACAATAATTAATAGTCCACGAAACGGGTCAGAATCGCCAAAAACCGCGAGTGTTGATGACCGACTCGTAGACGCACCCCGGGGTTCGTCAAGTGCCGAAATCACTCCGGGACCCCAAAATAGTGAGTGATAGTCCATGAAACGGGCCAGAATCGGCCAAAACTGCGATTGTTGATGACCGACACGTAAGTGCACCTTGGGGTTCAATAACTATGGAAATCACTACGGGACCCCAAAACGGTGAGTAATAGACCACGAAACAGGTCATAATCGACCAAAAACGCGAGTGTTGATGACCGACACGTAGACGCACCCCGGGGTTCGTCAATCGTGGAATTCACTTCGAGACCCCAAAACTGAGTAATAGTCCAAGAAACGGATCAGAATCGGCCCACACTGCGAGTCCGGACGACCAACACGTAAGCACTCCTTGGGATTCGACAACCATGGAAATCGCTCTGGGACTCCAAAATGGTGATTAATAGTCCATGAAACAGGTCAGAATCACCAAAAACCGCGAGTGTTGATGACCGACACATATATGCACCCCGGGGTTCGTCAATCGTGGAAATCACTCCGGGACCCCAAACAGTGAGTAATAGTCCATGAAACGGTCCATAATCGCCCAAAAGTGCGAGTTTTGATGACCGGCACGTAAGTGCACCTTGGGGCTCAACAACTATGGAAATCGCTATGGGGCCCCAAAACGGTGAGTAATAGTCCACGAAACGGGTCAGAATCGACAAAAAACGAGAGTGTTGATGACCGACACGTAGACGCACCTCGGGGTTCGTCAAGTGCTGAAATCACTCCGGGACCCCAAAGTAGTGAGTAATAGCCCATGAAACGGGCCAGAATCGGCCAAAACTGCGATTGTTGATGATTGACACATAAGTGCACCTTGGGGTTCAACAACTATGGAAAACACTACGGGACCCCAAAACGGTGAGTAATAGTCCACGAAACGGGTCACAATCGACAAAAAATGCGGGTGTTGATGACCGACACGTAGACACACCCTGGGGTTCGTCAATTGTGGAAATCACTTCAAGACCCCAAAACCGAGTAATAGTCCAAGATACGGGTCAGAATCATCCAAAACTACGAGTCTTGACAACGAACACATAAGCACTCCTTGGGATTCAACAACCATGGTCGCTCTGGGACACCCAAACAATAATTAATAGTCCACGAAACGGGTCAGAATCGCCAAAAACCGCGAGTGTTGATGACCGACACGTAGACGCACCCCGGGGTTCGTCAAGTGCTGAAATCACTCCGGGACCCCAAAATAGTGAGTGATAGTCCATGAAACGGGCCAGAATCGGCCAAAACTGCGATTGTTGATGACCGACACGTAAGTGCACCTTGGGGTTCAATAACTATGGAAATCACTACGGGACCCCAAAACGGTGAGTAATAGACCACGAAACAGGTCACAATCGACCAAAAACGCGAGTGTTGATGACCGACACGTAGACGCACCCCGGGGTTCGTCAATCGTGGAATTCACTTCGAGACCCCAAAACTGAGTAATAGTCCAAGAAACGGATCAGAATCGGCCCACCCTGCGGGTCCGGACGACCAACACGTAAGCACTCCTTGGGATTCGACAACCATGGAAATCGCTCTGGGACTCCAAAATGGTGATTAATAGTCCATGAAACAGGTCAGAATCACGAAAAACCGCGAGTGTTGATGACCGACACATATATGCACCCCGGGGTTCGTCAATCGTGGAAATCACTCCGGGACCCCAAACAGTGAGTAATAGTCCATGAAACGGTCCATAATCTCCCAAAAGTGCGAGTTTTGATGACCGGCACGTAAGTGCACCTTGGGGTTCAACAACTATGGAAATCGCTATGGGGCCCCAAAACGGTGAGTAATAGTCCACGAAACGGGTCAGAATCGACAAAAAACGAGAGTGTTGATGACCGACACGTAGACGCACCTCGGGGTTCGTCAAGTGCTGAAATCACTCCGGGACCCCAAAGTAGTGAGTAATAGCCCATGAAACGGGCCAGAATCGGCCAAAACTGCGATTGTTGATGATTGACACATAAGTGCACCTTGGGGTTCAACAACTATGGAAAACACTACGGGACCCCAAAACGGTGAGTAATAGTCCACGAAACGGGTCACAATCGACAAAAAATGCGGGTGTTGATGACCGACACGTAGACACACCCTGGGGTTCGTCAATTGTGGAAATCACTTCAAGACCCCAAAACCGAGTAATAGTCCAAGATACGGGTCAGAATCATCCAAAACTACGAGTCTTGACAACGAACACGTAAGCACTCCTTGGGATTCAACAACCATGGAAATCGCTCTGGGACACCCAGACAATAATTAATAGTCCACGAAACGGGTCAGAATCGCCAAAAACCGCGAGTGTTGATGACCGACACGTAGACGCACCCCGGGGTTCGTCAAGTGCTGAAATCACTCCGGGACCCCAAAATAGTGAGTGATAGTCCATGAAACGGGCCAGAATCGGCCAAAACTGCGATTGTTGATGACTGACACGTAAGTGCACCTTGGGGCTCAATAACTATGGAAATCACTACGGGACCCCAAAACGGTGAGTAATAGACCACGAAACAGGTCACAATCGACCAAAAACGTGAGTGTTGATGACCGACACGTAGACGCACCCCGGGGTTCGTCAATCGTGGAATTCACTTCGAGACCCCAAAACTGAGTAATAGTCCAAGAAACGGATCAGAATCGGCCCACACTGCGAGTCCGGACGACCAACACGTAAGCACTCCTTGGGATTCGACAACCATGGAAATCGCTCTGGGACTCCAAAATGGTGATTAATAGTCCATGAAACAGGTCAGAATCACCAAAAACCGCGAGTGTTGATGACCGACACATATATGCACCCCGGGGTTCGTCAATCGTGGAAATCACTCCGGGACCCCAAACAGTGAGTAATAGTCCATGAAACGGTCCATAATCGCCCAAAAGTGCGAGTTTTGATGACCGGCACGTAAGTGCACCTTGGGGTTCAACAACTATGGAAATCGCTATGGGGCCCCAAAACGGTGAGTAATAGTCCACGAAACGGGTCAGAATCGACAATAAACGAGAGTGTTGATGACCGACACGTAGACTCACCTCGGGGTTCGTCAAGTGCTGAAATCACTCCGGGACCCCAAAGTAGTGAGTAATAGCTCATGAAACGGGCCAGAATCGGCCAAAACTGCGATTGTTGATGATTGACACATAAGTGCACCTTGGGGTTCAACAACTATGGAAAACACTACGGGACCCCAAAACGGTGAGTAATAGTCCACGAAACGGGTCACAATCGACAAAAAATGCGGGTGTTGATGACCGACACGTAGACACACCCTGGGGTTCGTCAATTGTGGAAATCACTTCAAGACCCCAAAACCGAGTAATAGTCCAAGATACGGGTCAGAATCATCCAAAACTACGAGTCTTGACAACGAACACGTAAGCACTCCTTGGGATTCAACAACCATGGAAATCGCTCTGGGACACCCAAACAATAATTAATAGTCCATGAAACGGGTCAGAATCGCCAAAAACCGCGAGTGTTGATGACCGACACGTAGACGCACCCCGGGGTTCGTCAAGTGCTGAAATCACTCCGGGACCCCAAAATAGTGAGTGATAGTCCATGAAACGGGCCAGAATCGGCCAAAACTGCGATTGTTGATGACCGACACGTAAGTGCACCTTGGGGTTCAATAACTATGGAAATCACTACGGGACCCCAAAACGGTGAGTAATAGACCACGAAACAGGTCACAATCGACCAAAAACGCGAGTGTTGATGACCGACACGTAGACGCACCCCGGGGTTCATCAATCGTGGAATTCACTTCGAGACCCCAAAACTGAGTAATAGTCCAAGAAACGGATCAGAAATCGGCCCACACTGCGAGTCCGGACGACCAACACGTAAGCACTCCTTGGGATTCGACAACCATGGAAATCGCTCTGGGACTCCAAAATGGTGATTAATAGTCCATGAAACAGGTCAGAATCACCAAAAACCGCGAGTGTTGATGACCGACACATATATGCACCCCGGGGTTCGTCAATCGTGGAAATCACTCCAGGACCCCAAACAGTGAGTAATAGTCCATGAAACGGTCCATAATCGCCCAAAAGTGCGAGTTTTGATGACCGGCACGTAAGTGCACCTTGGGGTTCAACAACTATGGAAATCGCTATGGGGCCCCAAAACGGTGAGTAATAGTCCACAAAACGGGTCAGAATCGACAAAAAACGAGAGTGTTGATGACCGACACGTAGACGCACCTCGGGGTTCGTCAAGTGCTGAAATCACTCCGGGACCCCAAAGTAGTGAGTAATAGCCCATGAAACGGGCCAGAATCGGCCAAAACTGCGATTGTTGATGATTGACACATAAGTGCACCTTGGGGTTCAACAACTATGGAAAACACTACGGGACCCCAAAACGGTGAGTAATAGTCCACGAAAC
>NW_025228279.1:82046-83849 GCF_018294505.1 Triticum aestivum | reverse complement strand
GAGTGATTTCCACGATTAACGAACCCTGAGTGTGTTTACGTCTCGGTCATCAATAATCCTAGGTTTGTCCGATTCTGGGCTCTTTCATGGACTATTACTCACCAGTTAGGGGTCCCAAAACGCTTTCCCTGGTTGTCGAACCCCAAGGTGTGCTATGTGTGGGTGTTCAAAACTCGTAGTTTGGGTCGATTTTGGCCCGTTTCTTGGACTATACTTAGTTTTGGGGTCCCGAAGTGATTTCCACGATTGACCAATCTCAGGGTGCGTTTATGTGTGGTCATCAACACTATCAATTTTGGCCAATTCTGGTCCGTTTCGTGCACTATTACTCACAGTTTTGGGTCCCAGAGCGATTTCCATGATTGACGATCCCATGAGTGCATTTACGTGTCCATCGTCAACACTCAGAGTTTTGGCCAATTCTGACCCGTTTCGTGGACTATTACTCACCATTTTGGGGTCCCGAAGAGATTTCCATAATCGTTCAACCCGAAGGTACGCTTACATGTCACTCGTCAACACTCGCAGTTTTGGCCGATTCTGACCCGTTTCATGGACTATTACTCACTTTTTTGGGGTCCTGGAGTGATTTCCACGATTAACGAACCCCTGAGTGCGTTTACGTGTCGATCATCACTAATCCAAGGTTTGTCCGATTCTAGGCTCTTTCATGGACTATTACTCACCGTTTTGGGGTCCCAAAACGCTTTCCATGGTTGTCGAACCCCAAGGTGTGCTATGTGTGGGTGTTCAAAACTCGTTGTTTGGGTCGATTCTGGCCCGTTTCTTGGACTATACTTAGTTTTGGGGTCCCGAAGTGATTTCCACGATTGACCAATCTCGGGGTGCGTTTACGTGTGGTCATCAACACTCTCTATTTCGGCCAATTCTGGTCCATTTCATGCACTATTACTCACTGTTATGGGTCCCAGAGCCATTTCCATGATTGACGATCCCAGGAGTGCATTAACGTGTTCGTCATCAACACTCATAGTTTTGGCCAATTCGGACCCGTTTCGTGGACTATTACTCACCGTTTTGGGGGCCCGAAGAGATTTCCACAGTCGTTCAACCCCAAAGTGCGCTTACGTGTCGGTCGTCAGCACTCGCAGTTTTGCTTGATTCTGACCCGTTTCGTGGACTATTACTCACTATTTTGGGGTCCTGGAGTGATTTCCACGATTAACGAACCCTGAGTGTGTTTACGTGTCGGTCATCAATAATCCTAGGTTTGTCCGATTCTGGGCTCTTTCATGGACTATTACTCACCAGTTAGGGGTCCCAAAACGCGTTCCCTGGTTGTCGAACCCCAAGGTGTGTTGTGTGTGGGTGTTCAAAACTCGTAGTTTGGGTCGATTTTGGCCCGTTTCTTGGACTATACTTAGTTTTGGGGTCCCGAAGTGATTTCCACGATTGACCAATGTCAGGGTGCGTTTACGTGTGGTCATCAACACTATCTATTTTGGCCAATTCTGGCCCGTTTCGTGCACTATTACTCACCGTTTTGGGTCCCAGAGCGATTTCCATGATTGACGATCCCAGGAGTGCATTTACGTGTCCATCGTCAACACTCAGAGTTTTGGCCAATTCTGACCCGTTTCGTGGACTATTACTCACCATTTTGGGGTCCCGAAGCGATTTCCACAATCGTTCAACCCGAAGGTACGCTTACGTGTCACTCGTCAACACTCGCAGTTTTGGCCGATTCTGACCCGTTTCATGGACTATTACTCACTTTTTTGGGGTCCTGGAGTGATTTCCACGATTAACGAACCCCTGAGTGCGTTTACGTGTCGATCATCA
>NW_025228279.1:81460-81922 GCF_018294505.1 Triticum aestivum | reverse complement strand
GTGCTATGTGTGGGTGTTCAAAACTCGTTGTTTGGGTCGATTCTGGCCCGTTTCTTGGACTATACTTAGTTTTGGGGTCCCGAAGTGATTTCCACGATTGACCAATCTCGGGGTGCGTTTACGTGTGGTCATCAACACTCTCTATTTCGGCCAATTCTGGTCCATTTCATGCACTATTACTCACTGTTATGGGTCCCAGAGCCATTTCCATGATTGACGATCCCAGGAGTGCATTAACGTGTTCGTCATCAACACTCATAGTTTTGGCCAATTCGGACCCGTTTCGTGGACTATTACTCACCGTTTTGGGGGCCCGAAGATATTTCCACAGTCGTTCAACCCCAAAGTGCGCTTACGTGTCGGTCGTCAGCACTCGCAGTTTTGCTTGATTCTGACCCGTTTCGTGGACTATTACTCACTATTTTGGGGTCCTGGAGTGATTTCCACGATTAACGAACCCTG
>NW_025228279.1:77082-80740 GCF_018294505.1 Triticum aestivum | reverse complement strand
GGCTCTTTCATGGACTATTACTCACCGTTTTGGGGTCCCAAAACGCTTTCCATGGTTGTCGAACCCCAAGGTGTGCTATGTGTGGGTGTTCAAAACTCGTTGTTTGGGTCGATTCTGGCCCGTTTCTTGGACTATACTTAGTTTTGGGGTCCCGAAGTGATTTCCACGATTGACCAATCTCGGGGTGCGTTTACGTGTGGTCATCAACACTCTCTATTTCGGCCAATTCTGGTCCATTTCATGCACTATTACTCACTGTTATGGGTCCCAGAGCCATTTCCATGATTGACGATCCCAGGAGTGCATTAACGTGTTCGTCATCAACACTCATAGTTTTGGCCAATTCGGACCCGTTTCGTGGACTATTACTCACCGTTTTGGGGGCCCGAAGAGATTTCCACAGTCGTTCAACCCCAAAGTGCGCTTACGTGTCGGTCGTCAGCACTCGCAGTTTTGCTTGATTCTGACCCGTTTCGTGGACTATTACTCACTATTTTGGGGTCCTGGAGTGATTTCCACGATTAACGAACCCTGAGTGTGTTTACGTGTCGGTCATCAATAATCCTAGGTTTGTCCGATTCTGGGCTCTTTCATGGACTATTACTCACCAGTTAGGGGTCCCAAAACGCGTTCCCTGGTTGTCGAACCCCAAGGTGTGTTGTGTGTGGGTGTTCAAAACTCGTAGTTTGGGTCGATTTTGGCCCGTTTCTTGGACTATACTTAGTTTTGGGGTCCCGAAGTGATTTCCACGATTGACCAATGTCAGGGTGCGTTTACGTGTGGTCATCAACACTATCTATTTTGGCCAATTCTGGCCCGTTTCGTGCACTATTACTCACCGTTTTGGGTCCCAGAGCGATTTCCATGATTGACGATCCCAGGAGTGCATTTACGTGTCCATCGTCATAACTCAGAGTTTTGGCCAATTCTGACCCGTTTCGTGGACTATTACTCACCATTTTGGGGTCCCGAAGCGATTTCCACAATCGTTCAACCCGAAGGTACGCTTACGTGTCACTCGTCAACACTCGCAGTTTTGGCCGATTCTGACCCGTTTCATGGACTATTACTCACTATTTTGGGGTCCTGGAGTGATTTCCACGATTAACGAACCCCTGAGTGCGTTTACGTGTCGATCATCACTAATCCTAGGTTTGTCCGATTCTGGGCTCTTTCACGGACTATTACTCACCGTTTTGGGGTCCCAAAACGCTTTCCATGGTTGTCGAACCCCAAGGTGTGCTATGTGTGGGTGTTCAAAACTCGTTGTTTGGGTCGATTCTGGCCCGTTTCTTGGACTATACTTAGTTTTGGGGTCCCGAAGTGATTTCCACAATTGACCAATATCGGGGTGCGTTTACGTGTGGTCATCAACACTCTCAATGTCGGCCAATTCTGGTCCATTTCATGCACTACTACTCACTGTTATGGGTCCCAGAGCCATTTCCATGATTGACGATCCCAGGAGTGCATTAACGTGTCCGTCATCAACACTCATAGTTTTGGCCAATTCGGACCCGTTTCATGGACTATTACTCACCGTTTTGGGGTCCCGAAGAGATTTCCACAGTCGTTCAACCCCAAAGTGCGCTTACGTGTCGGTCGTCAGCACTCGCAGTTTTGCTTGATTCTGACCCGTTTCATGGACTATTACTCACTATTTTGGGGTCCTGGAGTGATTTCCACGATTAACGAACCCTGAGTGCGTTTACGTGTCGGTTATCAATAATCCTAGGTTTGTCCGATTCTGGGCTCTTTCATGGACTATTACTCACCGTTTTGGGGTCCCAAAACGCTTTCCATGGTTTTTTGAACCTAATGGTGTGCTATGTGTTGGTTGTCAACACTCGTAATTTGGGTCGGTTCTGGCCCGTTTCTTGGACAATACTTTGTTTTGGGCTCCCGAAGTGATTTCCACGATTGTCGAACCTCGGGGTGCGTTTACATGTGGTCATCAACACTCTCAATTTCAGCCAATTCTGGTCCGTTTCTTGCACTATTACTCACTGTTTTGGGTCCCAGAGCGATTTCCACGATGGACGATCCCAGGAGTGCATTTATGTGTCCATCGTCAACACTCATAGTTTTGGCCAATTCTGACTCGTTTCGTGGACTATTACTCACTGTTTTGAGGTCCCGAAGTGATTTCCACAGTTGTTGAACCCCAAGGTGCGATTACATGTCGGTCGCCACCACTCGTAGTTTTGCCCGATTCTGGCCTTTTTCATGGACTATTACTCAATATTTTGGGGTCCCGGAGTGATTTTCATGATTAACGAACCCTTGGGTGCGTTTACGTGTCGGTCATCACTAATCCTAGGTTTGTCCGATTCTGGGCTCTTTCATGGACTATTACTCACCAGTTAGGGGTCCCAAAACGCTTTCCATGGTTGTCGAACCCCAAGGTGTGCTATGCGTGGGTGTTCAAAACTCGTAGTTTGGGTCCATTTTGGCCCGTTTCTTGGACTATACTTAGTTTTGGGGTCCCGAAGTGATTTCCACGATTGACCAATCTCGGGGTGCGTTTACGTGTGGTCATCAACACTATCAATTTTGGCCAATTCTGGTCCGTTTCATGCACTATTACTCACAGTTTTGGGTCCCAAAGCGATTTCCATGATTGACGATCCCAGGAGTGCATTTACGAGTCCATCGTCAACACTCAGAGTTTTGGCCAATTCTGACCCGTTTCGTGGACTATTACTCACCATTTTGGGGTCCCGAAGCGATACAGTCGTTCAACCCCAAGGTGCGCTTACGTGTCGCTCGTCAACACTCGCAGTTTTGGCCGATTCTGACCCGTTTCGTGGACTATTACTCACTATTTGGGGGTCCTGGAGTGATTTCCACGATTAACGAACCCCTGAGTGCGTTTACGTGTCGGTCATCACTAATCCTAGGTTCGTCCGATTCTGGGCTCTTTCAAGGACTATTACTCACCGTGCTGGGGTCCCAAAACGCTTTCCATGGTTGTCGAACCCCAAGGTGTGCTATGTGTGGGTGTTCAAAACTCGTTGTTTGGGTCGATACTGGCCCGTTTCTTGGACTATACTTAGTTTTGGGGTCCCGAAGTGATTTCCACGATTGACCAATATCGGGGTGCGTTTACGTGTGGTCATCAACACTCTCAATGTCGGCCAATTCTGGTCCATTTCATGCACTACTACTCACTGTTATGGGTCCCAGAGCCATTTCCATGATTGACGATCCCAGGAGTGCATTAACGTGTCCGTCATCAACACTCATAGTTTTGGCCAATTCGGACCCGTTTCATGGACTATTACTCACCGTTTTGGGGTCCCGAAGAGATTTCCACAGTCGTTCAACCCCAAAGTGCGCTTACGTGTCGGTCGTCAGCACTCGCAGTTTTGCTTGATTCTGACCCGTTTCATGGACTATTACTCACTATTTTGGGGTCCTGGAGTGATTTCCACGATTAACGAACCCTGAGTGCGTTTACGTGTCGGTTATCAATAATCCTAGGTTTGTCCGATTCTGGGCTCTTTCATGGACTATTACTCACCGTTTTGGGGTCCCAAAACGCTTTCCATGGTTTTTTGAACCTAATGGTGTGCTATGTGTTGGTTGTCAACACTCGTAATTTGGGTCGGTTCTGGCCCGTTTCTTGGACAATACTTTGTTTTGGGCTCCCGAAGTG
>NW_025228279.1:72735-77072 GCF_018294505.1 Triticum aestivum | reverse complement strand
GTGTGCTATGCGTGGGTGTTCAAAACTCGTAGTTTGGGTCCATTTTGGCCCGTTTCTTGGACTATACTTAGTTTTGGGGTCCCGAAGTGATTTCCACGATTGACCAATCTCGGGGTGCGTTTACGTGTGGTCATCAACACTATCAATTTTGGCCAATTCTGGTCCGTTTCATGCACTATTACTCACAGTTTTGGGTCCCAAAGCGATTTCCATGATTGACGATCCCAGGAGTGCATTTACGAGTCCATCGTCAACACTCAGAGTTTTGGCCAATTCTGACCCGTTTCGTGGACTATTACTCACCATTTTGGGGTCCCGAAGCGATACAGTCGTTCAACCCCAAGGTGCGCTTACGTGTCGCTCGTCAACACTCGCAGTTTTGGCCGATTCTGACCCGTTTCGTGGACTATTACTCACTATTTGGGGGTCCTGGAGTGATTTCCACGATTAACGAACCCCTGAGTGCGTTTACGTGTCGGTCATCACTAATCCTAGGTTCGTCCGATTCTGGGCTCTTTCAAGGACTATTACTCACCGTGCTGGGGTCCCAAAACGCTTTCCATGGTTGTCGAACCCCAAGGTGTGCTATGTGTGGGTGTTCAAAACTCGTTGTTTGGGTCGATACTGGCCCGTTTCTTGGACTATACTTAGTTTTGGGGTCCCGAAGTGATTTCCACGATTGACCAATCTCGGGGTGCGTTTACGTGTGGTCATCAACACTCTCAATTTCGGCCAATTCTGGTCCGTTTCATGCACTATTACTCACTGTTCCGGGTCCCAGAGCCATTTCCATGATTGACGATCCCAGGAGTGCAATAACGTGTCCGTCATCAACACTCATAGTTTTGGCCAATTCTGACCCGTTTCGTGGACTATTACTCACCGTTTTGGGGTCCCAAAGCGATTTCCACATTCGTTCAACCCCAAGGTGCGCTTACGAGTCGGTCGTGAACACTCGCAGTTTTGCTGGATTCTGACCCGTTTCGTGGACTATTACTCGCTATTTTGGGGTCCTGGAGTGATTTCCATGATTAACAAACCCTGAGTGCGTTTACGTGCGGTCATCAATAATCCTAGGTTTGTCCGATTCTGGGCTCTTTCATGGACTATTACTCACCGTTTTGGGGTCCCAAAACGCTTTCCATGGTTGTTGAACCTTAAGGTGTGCTATGTGTTGGTCGTCAACACTCGTAATTTGGGTCGGTTCTGGCCCTTTTCTTGGACTATACTTAGTTTTGGGGCCCCGAAGTGATTTCCACGATTGTCGAACCTCGGGGTGCGTTTACATGTGGTCATCAACACTCTCAATTTTGGCCAATTCTGGTCCATTTCGTGCACTATTACTCACTGTTTTGGGTCCCAGAGTGATTTCCACAATGGACGATCCCAGGAGTGCATTTACGTGTCCGTCGTCAACACTTATAGTTTTGGCCAATTCTGACTCGTTTCGTGGACTATTACTCACTGTTTTGAGGTCCCGAAGCGATTTCCACACTTGTTGAACCCCAAGGTGCGATTACGTGTCGGTCGCCAACACTCGCAGTTTTGCCCGATTCTGGCCTGTTTCATGGACTATTACTCACTATTTTGGGGTCCCGGAGTGATTTTCATGATTAACGAACCCTTGGGTGCGTTTATGTGTCGGTCATCACTAATCCTAAGTTTGTCCGATTCTGGGCTCTTTCATGGACTATTACTGACCAGTTTGGGGTCCCAAAACGCTTTCCATGGTTGTCGAACCCCAAGGTGTGCTATGTGTGGGTGTTCAAAACTCGTAGTTTGGGTCGATTTTGGCCCGTTTCTTGGACTATACTTAGTTTTGGGGTCCCGAAGTGATTTCCACGATTGACCAATCTCGGGGTGCGTTTACGTGTGGTCATCAACACTATCAATTTTGGCCAATTCTGGTCTGTTTCGTGCACTATTACTCACAGTTTTGGGTCCCAGAGCGATTTCCATGATTGACGATCCCAGGAGTGCATTTACGTGTCCATCGTCAACACTCAGAGTTTTGGCCAATTCTGACCCGTTTCGTGGACTATTACTCACCATTTTGGGGTCCCGAAGCGATTTCCACAATCGTTCAACCCGAAGGTGCGCTTACGTGTCGCTCGTCAACACTCGCAGTTTTGGCCGATTCTGATCCGTTTCATGGACTATTACTCACTATTTTGGGGTCCTGGAGTGATTTCCATGATTAACGAACCCCTGAGTGCGTTTACGTGTCGGTCACCACTAATCCTAGGTTTGTCCGATTCTGGGCTCTTTCATGGACTATTACTCACCGTTTTGGGGTCCCAAAACGCTTTCCATGGTTGTCGAACCCCAAGGTGTGCTATGTGTGGGTGTTCAAAACTCGTTGTTTGGGTCAATTCTGGCCCGTTTCTTGGACTATACTTAGTTTTGGGGTCCCGAAGTGATTTCCACGATTGACCAATCTCGGGGTGCGTTTACGTGTGGTCATCAACACTCTCAATTTCGGCCAATTCTGGTCCATTTCATGCACTATTACTCACTGTTATGGGTCCCAGAGCCATTTCCATGATTGACGATCCCAGGAGTGCATTAACGTGTCCGTCATCAACACTCATAGTTTTGGCCAATTCTGACCCGTTTCGTGGACTATTACTCACCGTTTTGGGGTCCCGAAGAGATTTCCATAGTCGTTCAACCCCAAAGTGCGCTTATGTGTCGGTCGTCAGCACTCGCAGTTTTGCTTGATTCTGACCCGTTTCGTGGACTATTACTCACTATTTTGGGGTCCTGGAGTGATTTCCACGATTATCGAACCCTGAGTGCGTTTACGTGTCGGTCATCAATAATCCTAGGTTTGTCCGATTCTGGGCTCTTTCATGGACTATTACTCACCGTTTTGGGGTCCCAAAACGCTTTCCATGGTTGTTGAACCTTAAGGTGTGCTATGTGTTGGTCGTCAACTCTCGTAATTTGGGTCGGTTCTGGCCCGTTTCTTGGACTATACTTAGTTTTGGGGTCCCGAAGTGATTTCCACGATTGTCGAACCTCGGGGTGCGTTTACATGTGGTCATCAATACTCTCAATTTTGGCCAATTCTGGTCCATTTCGTGCACTATTACTCACTGTTTTGGGTCCCAGAGTGATTTCCACAATGGACGATCCCAGGAGTGCATTTACGTGTTCGTCGTCAACACTTATAGTTTTGGCCAATTCTGACTCGTTTCGTGGACTATTACTCACTGTTTTGAGGTCCCGAAGCGATTTCCACACTTGTTGAACCCCAAGGTGCGATTACGTGTCGGTCGCCAACACTCGCAGTTTTGCCCGATTCTGGCCTGTTTCATGGACTATTACTCACTATTTTGGGGTCCCGGAGTGATTTTCATGATTAACGAACCCTTGGGTGCGTTTATGTGTCGGTCATCACTAATCCTAGGTTTGTCCGATTCTGGGCTCTTTCATGGACTATTATTGACCAGTTTGGGGTCCCAAAACGCTTTCCATGGTTGTCGAACCCCAAGGTGTGCTATGTGTGGGTGTTCAAATCTCGTAGTTTGGGTCGATTTTGGCCAGTTTCTTGGACTATACTTAGTTTTGGGGTCCCGAAGTGATTTCCACGATTGACCAATCTCGGGGTGCGTTTACGTGTGGTCATCAACACTATCAATTTTGGCCAATTCTGGTCCGTTTCGTGCACTATTACTCACAGTTTTGGGTCCCAGAGCGATTTCCATGATTGACGATCCCAGGAGTGCATTTACGTGTCCATCGTCAACACTCAGAGTTTTGGCCAATTCTGACCCGTTTCGTGGACTATTACTCACCATTTTGGAGTCCCGAAGCGATTTCCACAATCGTTCAACCCGAAGGTGCGCTTACGTGTCGCTCGTCAACACTCGCAGTTTTGGCCGATTCTGATCCGTTTCATGGACTATTACTCACTATTTTGGGGTCCTGGAGTGATTTCCATGATTAACGAACCCCTGAGTGCGTTTACGTGTCGGTCACCACTAATCCTAGGTTTGTCCGATTCTGGGCTCTTTCATGGACTATTACTCACCGTTTTGGGGTCCCAAAACGCTTTCCATGGTTGTCGAACCCCAAGGTGTGCTATGTGTGGGTGTTCAAAACTCGTTGTTTGGGTCAATTCTGGCCCGTTTCTTGGACTATACTTAGTTTTGGGGTCCCGAAGTGATTTCCACGATTGACCAATCTCGGGGTGCGTTTACGTGTGGTCATCAACACTCTCAATTTCGGCCAATTCTGGTCCATTTCATGCACTATTACTCACTGTTATGGGTCCCAGAGCCATTTCCATGATTGACGATCCCAGGAGTGCATTAACGTGTCCGTCATCAACA
>NW_025228279.1:71448-71759 GCF_018294505.1 Triticum aestivum | reverse complement strand
GTTTCTTGGACTATACTTAGTTTTGGGGTCCCGAAGTGATTTCCACGATTGACCAATCTCAGGGTGCGTTTACGTGTGGTCATCAACACTATCAATTTTGGCCAATTCTGGTCCGTTTCGTGCACTATTACTCACAGTTTTGGGTCCCAGAGCGATTTCCATGATTGACGATCCCAGGAGTGCATTACGTGTCCATCGTCAACACTCAGAGTTTTGGCCAATTCTGACCCGTTTCGTGGACTATTACTCACCATTTTGGGGTCCCGAAGCGATTTCCACAATCGTTCAACCCGAAGGTACGCTTACGTGTC
>NW_025228279.1:66574-70725 GCF_018294505.1 Triticum aestivum | reverse complement strand
AACCCTGAGTGCGTTTACGTGCGGTCATCAATAATCCTAGGTTTGTCCGATTCTGGGCTCTTTCATGGACTATTACTCACCGTTTTGGGGTCCCAAAACGCTTTCCATGGTTGTTGAACCTTAAGGTGTGCTATGTGTTGGTCGTCAACACTCGTAATTTGGGTCGGTTCTGGCCCTTTTCTTGGACTATACTTAGTTTTGGGGCCCCGAAGTGATTTCCACGATTGTCGAACCTCGGGGTGCGTTTACATGTGGTCATCAACACTCTCAATTTTGGCCAATTCTGGTCCATTTCGTGCACTATTACTCACTGTTTTGGGTCCCAGAGTGATTTCCACAATGGACGATCCCAGGAGTGCATTTACGTGTCCGTCGTCAACACTTATAGTTTTGGCCAATTCTGACTCGTTTCGTGGACTATTACTCACTGTTTTGAGGTCCCGAAGCGATTTCCACACTTGTTGAACCCCAAGGTGCGATTACGTGTCGGTCGCCAACACTCGCAGTTTTGCCCGATTCTGGCCTGTTTCATGGACTATTACTCACTATTTTGGGGTCCCGGAGTGATTTTCATGATTAACGAACCCTTGGGTGCGTTTATGTGTCGGTCATCACTAATCCTAGGTTTGTCCGATTCTGGGCTCTTTCATGGACTATTACTGACCAGTTTGGGGTCCGAAAACGCTTTCCATGGTTGTCGAACCCCAAGGTGTGCTATGTGTGGGTGTTCAAAACTCGTAGTTTGGGTCGATTTTGGCCCGTTTCTTGGACTATACTTAGTTTTGGGGTCCCGAAGTGATTTCCACGATTGACCAATCTCGGGGTGCGTTTACGTGTGGTCATCAACACTATCAATTTTGGCCAATTCTGGTCCGTTTCGTGCACTATTACTCACAGTTTTGGGTCCCTGAGCGATTTCCATGATTGACGATCCCAGGAGTGCATTTATGTGTCCATCGTCAACACTCAGAGTTTTGGCCAATTCTGACCCGTTTCGTGGACTATTACTCACCATTTTGGGGTCCCGAAGCGATTTCCACAATCGTTCAACCCAAAGGTGCGCTTACGTGTCGCTCGTCAACACTCGCAGTTTTGGCCGATTCTGATCCGTTTCATGGACTATTACTCACTATTTTGGGGTCCTGGAGTGATTTCCATGATTAACGAACCCCTGAGTGCGTTTACGTGTCGGTCACCACTAATCCTAGGTTTGTCCGATTCTGGGCTCTTTCATGGACTATTACTCACCGTTTTGGGGTCCCAAAACGCTTTCCATGGTTGTCGAACCCCAAGGTGTGCTATGTGTGGGTGTTCAAAACTCGTTGTTTGGGTCAATTCTGGCCCGTTTCTTGGACTATACTTAGTTTTGGGGTCCCGAAGTGATTTCCACGATTGACCAATCTCGGGGTGCGTTTACGTGTGGTCATCAACACTCTCAATTTCGGCCAATTCTGGTCCATTTCATGCACTATTACTCACTGTTATGGGTCCCAGAGCCATTTCCATAATTGACGATCCCAGGAGTGCATTAACGTGTCCGTCAGCAACACTCATAGTTTTGGCCAATTCTGACCCGTTTCGTGGACTATTACTCACCGTTTTGGGGTCCCGAAGAGATTTCCATAGTCGTTCAACCCCAAAGTGCGCTTACGTGTCGGTCGTCAGCACTCGCAGTTTT
Source organism: Triticum aestivum (assembly GCF_018294505.1). Classification (NCBI taxonomy): domain Eukaryota; kingdom Viridiplantae; phylum Streptophyta; class Magnoliopsida; order Poales; family Poaceae; genus Triticum; species Triticum aestivum. The sequence continues at coordinate 69,047 of NW_025228279.1, read as the reverse complement.
GCTTGATTCTGACCCGTTTCGTGGACTATTACTCACTATTTTGGGGTCCTGGAGTGATTTCCACGATTAACGAACCCTGAGTGCGTTTACGTGTCGGTCATCAATAATCCTAGGTTTGTCCGATTCTGGGCTCTTTCATGGACTATTACTCACCGTTTTGGGGTCCCAAAACGCTTTCCATGGTTGTTGAACCTTAAGGTGTGCTATGTGTTGGTCGTCAACTCTCGTAATTTGGGTCGGTTCTGGCCCGTTTCTTGGACTATACTTAGTTTTGGGGTCCCGAAGTGATTTCCACGATTGTCGAACCTCGGGGTGCGTTTACATGTGGTCATCAACACTCTCAATTTCAGCCAATTCTGATCCGTTTCTTGCACTATTACTCACTGTTTTGTGTCCTAGAGCGATTTCCACGATGGACGATCCCAGGAGTGCATTTACGTGTCCATCGTCAACACTCATAGTTTTGGCCAATTCTGACTCGTTTCATGGACTATTACTCACTGTTTTGAGGTCCCGAAGCGATTTCCATAGTTGTTGAAGCCCAAGGTGCGATTACAAGTCGGTCGCCAACACTCGCAGTTTTGCCCGATTCTGGCCTGTTTCATGGACTATTACTCACTATTTTGGGGTCCCGGAGTGATTTTCATGATTAACGAACCCTTGGGTGCGTTTACGTGTCCGTCATCACTAATCCTAGGTTTGTCCGATTCTGGGCTCTTTCATGGACTATTACTCACCAGTTAGGGGTCCCAAAACGCTTTCCATGGTTGTCGAACCCCAAGGTGTGCTATGTGTGGGTGTTCAAACTCGTAGTTTGGGTCGATTTTGGCCTGTTTCTTGGACTATACTTAGTTTTGGGGTCCCGAAGTGATTTCCACGATTGACCAATCTCAGGGTGCGTTTACGTGTGGTCATCAACACTATCAATTTTGGCCAATTCTGGTCCGTTTCGTGCACTATTACTCACAGTTTTGGGTCCCAGAGCGATTTCCATGATTGACGATCCCAGGAGTGCATTACGTGTCCATCGTCAACACTCAGAGTTTTGGCCAATTCTGACCCGTTTCGTGGACTATTACTCACCATTTTGGGGTCCCGAAGCGATTTCCACAATCGTTCAACCCGAAGGTACGCTTACGTGTCACTCGTCAACACTCGCAGTTTTGGCCGATTCTGACCCGTTTCATGGACTATTACTCACTATTTTGGGGTCCTGGAGTGATTTCCACGATTAACGAACCCCTGAGTGCGTTTACGTGTCGGTCACCACTAATCCTAGGTTTGTCCGATTCTGGGCTCTTTCATGGACTATTACTCACCGTTTTGGGGTCCCAAAACGCTTTCCATGGTTGTCGAACCCCAAGGTGTGCTATGTGTGGGTGTTCAAAACTCGTTGTTTGGGTCAATTCTGGCCCGTTTCTTGGACTATACTTAGTTTTGGGGTCCCGAAGTGATTTCCACGATTGACCAATCTCGGGGTGCGTTTATGTGTGGTCATCAACACTCTCAATTTCGGCCAATTCTGGTCCATTTCATGCACTATTACTCACTGTTATGGGTCCCAGAGCCATTTCCATGATTGACGATCCCAGGAGTGCATTAACGTGTCCGTCATCAACACTCATAGTTTTGGCCAATTCTGACCCGTTTCGTGGACTATTACTCACCGTTTTGGGGTCCCGAAGAGATTTCCATAGTCGTTCAACCCCAAAGTGCGCTTACGTGTCGGTCGTCAGCACTCGCAGTTTTGCTTGATTCTGACCCGTTTCGTGGACTATTACTCACTATTTTGGGGTCCTGGAGTGATTTCCACGATTAACGAACCCTGAGTGCGTTTACGTGTCGGTCATCAATAATCCTAGGTTTGTCCGATTCTGGGATCTTTCATGGACTATTACTCACCGTTTTGGGGTCCCAAAACGCTTTCCATGGTTGTTGAACCTTAAGGTGTGCTATGTGTTGGTCGTCAACTCTCGTAATTTGGGTCGGTTCTGGCCCGTTTCTTGGACTATACTTAGTTTTGGGGTCCCGAAGTGATTTCCACGATTGTCGAACCTCGGGGTGCGTTTACATGTGGTCATCAACACTCTCAATTTCAGCCAATTCTGATCCGTTTCTTGCACTATTACTCACTGTTTTGGGTCCTAGAGCGATTTCCACGATGGACGATCCCAGGAGTGCATTTACGTGTCCATCGTCAACACTCATAGTTTTGGCCAATTCTGACTCGTTTCATGGACTATTACTCACTGTTTTGAGGTCCCGAAGCGATTTCCATAGTTGTTGAACCCCAAGGTGCGATTACAAGTCGGTCGCCAACACTCGCAGTTTTGCCCGATTCTGGCCTGTTTCATGGACTATTACTCACTATTTTGGGGTCCCGGAGTGATTTTCATGATTAACGAACCCTTGGGTGCGTTTACGTGTCCGTCATCACTAATCCTAGGTTTGTCCGATTCTGGGCTCTTTCATG
>NW_025228279.1:58750-65395 GCF_018294505.1 Triticum aestivum | reverse complement strand
TCAACACTCGCAGTTTTGGCCGATTCTGACCCGTTTCATGGACTATTACTCACTATTTTGGGGTCCTGGAGTGATTTCCACGATTAACGAACCCCTGAGTGCGTTTACGTGTCGATCATCACTAATCCTAGGTTTGTCCGATTCTGGGCTCTTTCATGGACTATTACTCACCGTTTTGGGGTCCCAAAACGCTTTCCATGGTTGTCGAACCCCAAGGTGTGCTATGTGTGGGTGTTCAAAACTCGTTGTTTGGGTCGATACTGGCCCGTTTCTTGGACTATACTTAGTTTTGGGGTCCCGAAGTGATTTCCACGATTGACCAATCTCGGGGTGCGTTTACGTGTGGTCATCAACACTCTCAATTTCGGCCAATTCTGGTCCGTTTCATGCACTATTACTCACTGTTCTGGGTCCCAGAGCCATTTCCATGATTTACGATCCCAGGAGTGCATTAACGTGTCCGTCATCAACAATCATAGTTTTGGCCAATTCTGACCCGTTTCGTGGACTATTACTCACCGTTTTGGGGTCCCAAAGCGATTTCCACATTCGTTCAACCCCAAGGTGCGCTTACGAGTCGGTCGTCAACACTCGCAGTTTTGCTGGATTCTGACCCGTTTCGTGGACTATTACTCGCTATTTTGGGGTCCTGGAGTGATTTCCATGATTAACGAACCCTGAGTGCGTTTACGTGCGGTCATCAATAATCCTAGGTTTGTCCGATTCTGGGCTCTTTCATGGACTATTACTCACCGTTTTGGGGTCCCAAAACGCTTTCCATGGTTGTTGAACCTTACGGTGTGCTATGTGTTGGTCGTCAACACTCGTAATTTGGGTCGGTTCTGGCCCTTTTCTTGGACTATACTTAGTTTTGGGGCCCCGAAGTGATTTCCACGATTGTCGAACCTCGGGGTGGGTTTACATGTGGTCATCAACACTCTCAATTTTGGCCAATTCTGGTCCATTTCGTGCACTATTACTCACTGTTTTGGGTCCCAGAGTGATTTCCACAATGGACGATCCCAGGAGTGCATTTACGTGTTCGTCGTCAACACTTATAGTTTTGGCCAATTCTGACTCGTTTCGTGGACTATTACTCACTGTTTTGAGGTCCCGAAGCGATTTCCACACTTGTTGAACCCCAAGGTGCGATTACGTGTCGGTCGCCAACACTCGCAGTTTTGCCCGATTCTGGCCTGTTTCATGGACTATTACTCACTATTTTGGGGTCCCGGAGTGATTTTCATGATTAACGAACCCTTGGGTGCGTTTATGTGTCGGTCATCACTAATCCTAGGTTTGTCCGATTCTGGGCTCTTTCATGGACTATTACTGACCAGTTTGGGGTCCCAAAATGCTTTCCATGGTTGTCGAACCCCAAGGTGTGCTATGTGTGGGTGTTCAAAACTCGTAGGTTGGGTCGATTTTGGCCCGTTTCTTGGACTATACTTAGTTTTGGGGTCCCGAAGTGATTTCCACGATTGACCAATCTCGGGGTGCGTTTACGTGTGGTCATCAACACTATCAGTTTTGGCCAATTCTGGTCCGTTTCGTGCACTATTACTCACAGTTTTGGGTCCCAGAGCGATTTCCATGATTGAAGATCCCAGGAGTGCATTTACGTGTCCATCGTCAACACTCAGAGTTTTGGCCAATTCTGACCCGTTTCGTGGACTATTACTCACCATTTTGGGTTCCCGAAGCGATTTCCACAATCGTTCAACCCGAAGGTGCGCTTACGTGTCGCTCGTCAACACTCGCAGTTTTGGCCGATTCTGATCCGTTTCATGGACTATTACTCACTATTTTGGGGTCCTGGAGTGATTTCCATGATTAACGAACCCCTGAGTGCGTTTACGTGTCGGTCACCACTAATCCTAGGTTTGTCCGATTCTGGGCTCTTTCATGGACTATTACTCACCGTTTTGGGGTCCCAAAACGCTTTCCATGGTTGTCGAACCCCAAGGTGTGCTATGTGTGGGTGTTCAAAACTCGTTGTTTGGGTCAATTCTGGCCCGTTTCTTGGACTATACTTAGTTTTGGGGTCCCGAAGTGATTTCCACGATTGACCAATCTCGGGGTGCGTTTACGTGTGGTCATCAACACTCTCAATTTCGGCCAATTCTGGTCCATTTCATGCACTATTACTCACTGTTATGGGTCCCAGAGCCATTTCCATGATTGACGATCCCAGGAGTGCATTAACGTGTCCGTCATCAACACTCATAGTTTTGGCCAATTCTGACCCGTTTCGTGGACTATTACTCACCGTTTTGGGGTCCCGAAGAGATTTCCATAGTCGTTCAACCCCAAAGTGCGCTTACGTGTCGGTCGTCAGCACTCGCAGTTTTGCTTGATTCTGACCCGTTTCGTGGACTATTACTCACTATTTTGGGGTCCTGGAGTGATTTCCACGATTAACGAACCCTGAGTGCGTTTACGTGTCGGTAATCAATAATCCTAGGTTTGTCCGATTCTGGGATCTTTCATGGACTATTACTCACCGTTTTGGGGTCCCAAAACGCTTTCCATGGTTGTTGAACCTTAAGGTGTGCTATGTGTTGGTCGTCAACTCTCGTAATTTGGGTCGGTTCTGGCCCGTTTCTTGGACTATACTTAGTTTTGGGGTCCCGAAGTGATTTCCACGATTGTCGAACCTCGGGGTGCGTTTACATGTGGTCATCAACACTCTCAATTTCAGCCAATTCTGATCCGTTTCTTGCACTATTACTCACTGTTTTGGGTCCCAGAGCGATTTCCATGATGGACGATCCCAGGAGTGCATTTACGTGTCCATCGTCAACACTCATAGTTTTGGCCAATTCTGACTCGTTTCATGGACTATTACTCACTGTTTTGAGGTCCCGAAGCGATTTCCACAGTTGTTGAACCCCAAGGTGCGATTACATGTCGGTCGCCAACACTCGCAGTTTTGCCCGATTCTGGCCTGTTTCATGGACTATTACTCACTATTTTGGGGTCCCGGAGTGATTTTCATGATTAACGAACCCTTGGGTGCGTTTACGTGTCGGTCATCACTAATCCTAGGTTTGTCCGATTCTGGGCTCTTTCATGGACTATTACTCACCAGTTAGGGGTCCCAAAACGCTTTCCATGGTTGTCGAACCCCAAGGTGTGCTATGTGTGGGTGTTCAAACTCGTAGTTTGGGTCGATTTTGGCCCGTTTCTTGGACTATACTTAGTTTTGGGGTCCCGAAGTGATTTCCACGATTGACCAATCTCAGGGTGCGTTTACGTGTGGTCATCAACACTATCAATTTTGGCCAATTCTGGTCCGTTTCGTGCACTATTACTCACAGTTTTGGGTCCCAGAGCGATTTCCATGATGGACGATCCCAGGTGTGCATTTACGTGTCCATCGTCAACACTCAGAGTTTTGGCCAATTCTGACCCGTTTCGTGGACTATTACTCACCATTTTGGGGTCCCGAAGCGATTTCCACAGTCGTTCAACCCGAAGGTGCGCTTACGTGTCGCTCGTCAACACTCGCAGTTTTGGCCGATTCTGAACCGTTTCATGGACTATTACTCACTATTTTGGGGTCCTGGAGTGATTTCCATGATTAACGAACCCCTGAGTGCGTTTACGTGTCGGTCACCACTAATCCTAGGTTTGTCCGATTCTGGGCTCTTTCATGGACTATTACTCACCGTTTTGGGGTCCCAAAACGCTTTCCATGGTTGTCGAACCCCAAGGTGTGCTATGTGTGGGTGTTCAAAACTCGTTGTTTGGGTCAATTCTGGCCCGTTTCTTGGACTATACTTAGTTTTGGGGTCCCGAAGTGATTTCCACGATTGACCAATCTCGGGGTGCGTTTACGTGTGGTCATCAACACTCTCAATTTCGGCCAATTCTGGTCCATTTCATGCACTATTACTCACTGTTATGGGTCCCAGAGCCATTTCCATGATTGACGATCCCAGGAGTGCATTAACGTGTCCGTCATCAACACTCATAGTTTTGGCCAATTCTGACCCGTTTCGTGGACTATTACTCACCGTTTTGGGTCCCGAAGAGATTTCCATAGTCGTTCAACCCCAAAGTGCGCTTACGTGTCGGTCGTCAGCACTCGCAGTTTTGCTTGATTCTGACCCGTTTCGTGGACTATTACTCACTATTTTGGGGTCCTGGAGTGATTTCCACGATTAACGAACCCTGAGTGCGTTTACGTGTCGGTCATCAATAATCCTAGGTTTGTCCGATTCTGGGATCTTTCATGGACTATTACTCACCGTTTTGGGGTCCCAAAACGCTTTCCATGGTTGTTGAACCTTAAGGTGTGCTATGTGTTGGTCGTCAACTCTCGTAATTTGGGTCGGTTCTGGCCCGTTTCTTGGACTATACTTAGTTTTGGGGTCCCGAAGTGATTTCCACGATTGTCGAACCTCGGGGTGCGTTTACATGTGGTCATCAACACTCTCAATTTCAGCCAATTCTGATCCGTTTCTTGCACTATTACTCACTGTTTTGGGTCCTAGAGCGATTTCCACGATGGACGATCCCAGGAGTGCATTTACGTGTCCATCGTCAACACTCATAGTTTTGGCCAATTCTGACTCGTTTCATGGACTATTACTCACTGTTTTGAGGTCCCGAAGCGATTTCCATAGTTGTTGAACCCCAAGGTGCGATTACAAGTCGGTCGCCAACACTCGCAGTTTTGCCCGATTCTGGCCTGTTTCATGGACTATTACTCACTATTTTGGGGTCCCGGAGTGATTTTCATGATTAACGAACCCTTGGGTGCGTTTACGTGTCCGTCATCACTAATCCTAGGTTTGTCCGATTCTGGGCTCTTTCATGATCTATTACTCACCAGTTAGGGGTCCCAAAATGCTTTCCATGGTTGTCGAACCCCAAGGTGTGCTATGTGTGGGTGTTCAAACTCGTAGTTTGGGTCGATTTTGGCCTGTTTCTTGGACTATACTTAGTTTTGGGGTCCCGAAGTGATTTCCACGATTGACCAATCTCAGGGTGCGTTTACGTGTGGTCATCAACACTATCAATTTTGGCCAATTCTGGTCCGTTTCGTGCACTATTACTCACAGTTTTGGGTCCCAGAGCGATTTCCATGATTGACGATCCCAGGAGTGCATTACGTGTCCATCGTCAACACTCAGAGTTTTGGCCAATTCTGACCCGTTTCGTGGACTATTACTCACCATTTTGGGGTCCCGAAGCGATTTCCACAATCGTTCAACCCGAAGGTACGCTTACGTGTCGCTCGTCAACAGTCGCAGTTTTGGCCGATTCTGACCCGTTTCATGGACTATTACTCACTATTTTGGGGTCCTGGAGTGATTTCCACGATTAACGAACCCCTGAGTGCGTTTACATGTCGATCATCACTAATCCTAGGTTTGTCCGATTCTAGGCTCTTTCATGGACTATTACTCACCGTTTTGGGGTCCCAAAACGCTTTCCATGGTTGTCGAACCCCAAGGTGTGCTATGGGTGGGTGTTCAAAACTCGTTGTTTGGGTCGATACTGGCCCGTTTCTTGGACTATACTTAGTTTTGGGGTCCCGAAGTGATTTCCACGATTGACGAATCTCGGGGTGCGTTTACGTGTGGTCATCAACACTCTCAATTTCGGCCAATTCTGGTCCGTTTCATGCACTATTACTCACTGTTCTGGGTCCCAGAGCCATTTCCATGATTGACGATCCCAGGAGTGCATTAACGTGTCCGTCATCAACAATCATAGTTTTGGCCAATTCTGACCCGTTTCGTGGACTATTACTCACCGTTTTGGGGTCCCAAAGCGATTTCCACATTCGTTCAACCCCAAGGTGCGCTTACGAGTCGGTCGTCAACACTCGCAGTTTTGCTGGATTCTGACCCGTTTCGTGGACTATTACTCGCTATCTTGGGGTCCTGGAGTGATTTCCATGATTAACGAACCCTGAGTGCGTTTACGTGCGGTCATCAATAATCCTAGGTTTGTCCGATTCTGGGCTCTTTCATGGACTATTACTCACCGTTTTGGGGTCCCAAAACGCTTTCCATGGTTGTTGAACCTTAAGGTGTGCTATGTGTTGGTCGTCAACACTCGTAATTTGGGTCGGTTCTGGCCCTTTTCTTGGACTATACTTAGTTTTGGGGCCCCGAAGTGATTTCCACGATTGTCGAACCTCGGGGTGCGTTTACATGTGGTCATCAACACTCTCAATTTTGGCCAATTCTGGTCCATTTCGTGCACTATTACTCACTGTTTTGGGTCCCAGAGTGATTTCCACAATGGACGATCCCAGGAGTGCATTTACGTGTTCGTCGTCAACACTTATAGTTTTGGCCAATTCTGACTCGTTTCGTGGACTATTACTCACTGTTTTGAGGTCCCGAAGCGATTTCCACACTTGTTGAACCCCAAGGTGCGATTACGTGTCGGTCGCCAACACTCGCAGTTTTGCCCGATTCTGGCCTGTTTCATGGACTATTACTCACTATTTTGGGGTCCCGGAGTGATTTTCATGATTAACGAACCCTTGGGTGCGTTTATGTGTCGGTCATCACTAATCCTAGGTTTGTCCGATTCTGGGCTCTTTCATGGACTATTACTGACCAGTTTGGGGTCCCAAAATGCTTTCCATGGTTGTCGAACCCCAAGGTGTGCTATGTGTGG
>NW_025228279.1:56146-57674 GCF_018294505.1 Triticum aestivum | reverse complement strand
GCCCGTTTCTTGGACTATACTTAGTTTTGGGGTCCCGAAGTGATTTCCACGATTGTCGAACCTCGGGGTGCGTTTACATGTGGTCATCAACACTCTCAATTTCAGCCAATTCTGATCCGTTTCTTGCACTATTACTCACTGTTTTGGGTCCCAGAGCGATTTCCATGATGGACGATCCCAGGAGTGCATTTACGTGTCCATCGTCAACACTCATAGTTTTGGCCAATTCTGACTCGTTTCATGGACTATTACTCACTGTTTTGAGGTCCCGAAGCGATTTCCACAGTTGTTGAACCCCAAGGTGCGATTACATGTCGGTCGCCAACACTCGCAGTTTTGCCCGATTCTGGCCTGTTTCATGGACTATTACTCACTATTTTGGGGTCCCGGAGTGATTTTCATGATTAACGAACCCTTGGGTGCGTTTACGTGTCGGTCATCACTAATCCTAGGTTTGTCCGATTCTGGGCTCTTTCATGGACTATTACTCACCAGTTAGGGGTCCCAAAACGCTTTCCATGGTTGTCGAACCCCAAGGTGTGCTATGTGTGGGTGTTCAAACTCGTAGTTTGGGTCGATTTTGGCCCGTTTCTTGGACAATACTTAGTTTTGGGGTCCCGAAGTGATTTCCACGATTGACCAATCTCAGGGTGCGTTTACGTGTGGTCATCAACACTATCAATTTTGGCCAATTCTGGTCCATTTCGTGCACTATTACTCACAGTTTTGGGTCCCAGAGCGATTTCCATGATGGACGATCCCAGGTGTGCATTTACGTGTCCATCGTCAACACTCAGAGTTTTGGCCAATTCTGACCCATTTCGTGGACTATTACTCACCATTTTGGGGTCCTAGAGTGATTTCCACGACTAACGAACCCCTGAGTGCGTTTACGTGTCGGTCATCAATAATCCTAGGTTTGTCCGATTCTGGGATCTTTCATGGACTATTACTCACCGTTTTGGGGTCCCAAAACGCTTTCCATGGTTGTTGAACCTTAAGGTGTGCTATGTGTTGGTCGTCAACTCTCGTAATTTGGGTCGGTTCTGGCCCGTTTCTTGGACTATACTTAGTTTTGGGGTCCCGAAGTGATTTCCACGATTGTCGAACCTCGGGGTGCGTTTACATGTGGTCATCAACACTCTCAATTTCAGCCAATTCTGATCCGTTTCTTGCACTATTACTCACTGTTTTGGGTCCTAGAGCGATTTCCACGATGGACGATCCCAGGAGTGCATTTACGTGTCCATCGTCAACACTCATAGTTTTGGCCAATTCTGACTCGTTTCATGGACTATTACTCACTGTTTTGAGGTCCCGAAGCGATTTCCATAGTTGTTGAACCCCAAGGTGCGATTACAAGTCGGTCGCCAACACTCGCAGTTTTGCCCGATTCTGGCCTGTTTCATGGACTATTACTCACTATTTTGGGGTCCCGGAGTGATTTTCATGATTAACGAACCCTTGGGTGCGTTTACGTGTCCGTCATCACTAATCCTAGGTTTGTCCGATTCTGGGCTCTTTCATG
>NW_025228279.1:0-55280 GCF_018294505.1 Triticum aestivum | reverse complement strand
GTTTACATGTGGTCATCAACACTCTCAATTTTGGCCAATTCTGGTCCATTTCGTGCACTATTACTCACTGTTTTGGGTCCCAGAGTGATTTCCACAATGGACGATCCCAGGAGTGCATTTACGTGTTCGTCGTCAACACTTATAGTTTTGGCCAATTCTGACTCGTTTCGTGGACTATTACTCACTGTTTTGAGGTCCCGAAGCGATTTCCACACTTGTTGAACCCCAAGGTGCGATTACGTGTCGGTCGCCAACACTCGCAGTTTTGCCCGATTCTGGCCTGTTTCATGGACTATTACTCACTATTTTGGGGTCCCGGAGTGATTTTCATGATTAACGAACCCTTGGGTGCGTTTATGTGTCGGTCATCACTAATCCTAGGTTTGTCCGATTCTGGGCTCTTTCATGGACTATTACTGACCAGTTTGGGGTCCCAAAATGCTTTCCATGGTTGTCGAACCCCAAGGTGTGCTATGTGTGGTTGTTCAAAACTCATAGTTTGGGTCGATTTTGGCCCGTTTCTTGGACTATACTTAGTTTTGGGGTCCCGAAGTGATTTCCACGATTGACCAATCTCGGGGTGCGTTTACGTGTGGTCATCAACACTATCAGTTTTGGCCAATTCTGGTCCGTTTCGTGCACTATTACTCACAGTTTTGGGTCCCAGAGCGATTTCCATGATTGACGATCCCAGGAGTGCATTTACGTGTCCATCGTCAACACTCAGAGTTTTGGCCAATTCTGACCCGTTTCGTGGACTATTACTCACCATTTTGGGGTCCCGAAGCGATTTCCACAATCGTTCAACCCGAAGGTGCGCTTACGTGTCGCTCGTCAACACTCGCAGTTTTGGCCGATTCTGATCCGTTTCATGGACTATTACTCACTATTTTGGGGTCCTGGAGTGATTTCCATGATTAACGAACCCCTGAGTGCGTTTACGTGTCGGTCACCACTAATCCTAGGTTTGTCCGATTCTGGGCTCTTTCATGGACTATTACTCACCGTTTTGGGGTCCCAAAACGCTTTCCATGGTTGTCGAACCCCAAGGTGTGCTATGTGTGGGTGTTCAAAACTCGTTGTTTGGGTCAATTCTGGCCCGTTTCTTGGACTATACTTAGTTTTGGGGTCCCGAAGTGATTTCCACGATTGACCAATCTCGGGGTGCGTTTACGTGTGGTCATCAACACTCTCAATTTCGGCCAATTCTGGTCCATTTCATGCACTATTACTCACTGTTATGGGTCCCAGAGCCATTTCCATGATTGACGATCCCAGGAGTGCATTAACGTGTCCGTCATCAACACTCATAGTTTTGGCCAATTCTGACCCGTTTCGTGGACTATTACTCACCGTTTTGGGTCCCGAAGAGATTTCCATAGTCGTTCAACCCCAAAGTGCGCTTACGTGTCGGTCGTCAGCACTCGCAGTTTTGCTTGATTCTGACCCGTTTCGTGGACTATTACTCACTATTTTGGGGTCCTGGAGTGATTTCCACGATTAACGAACCCTGAGTGCGTTTACGTGTCGGTCATCAATAATCCTAGGTTTGTCCGATTCTGGGATCTTTCATGGACTATTACTCACCGTTTTGGGGTCCCAAAACGCTTTCCATGGTTGTTGAACCTTAAGGTGTGCTATGTGTTGGTCGTCAACTCTCGTAATTTGGGTCGGTTCTGGCCCGTTTCTTGGACTATACTTAGTTTTGGGGTCCCGAAGTGATTTCCACGATTGTCGAACCTCGGGGTGCGTTTACATGTGGTCATCAACACTCTCAATTTCAGCCAATTCTGATCCGTTTCTTGCACTATTACTCACTGTTTTGGGTCCCAGAGCGATTTCCATGATGGACGATCCCAGGAGTGCATTTACGTGTCCATCGTCAACACTCATAGTTTTGGCCAATTCTGACTCGTTTCATGGACTATTACTCACTGTTTTGAGGTCCCGAAGCGATTTCCACAGTTGTTGAACCCCAAGGTGCGATTACATGTCGGTCGCCAACACTCGCAGTTTTGCCCGATTCTGGCCTGTTTCATGGACTATTACTCACTATTTTGGGGTCCCGGAGTGATTTTCATGATTAACGAACCCTTGGGTGCGTTTACGTGTCGGTCATCACTAATCCTAGGTTTGTCCGATTCTGGGCTCTTTCATGGACTATTACTCACCAGTTAGGGGTCCCAAAACGCTTTCCATGGTTGTCGAACCCCAAGGTGTGCTATGTGTGGGTGTTCAAACTCGTAGTTTGGGTCGATTTTGGCCCGTTTCTTGGACTATACTTAGTTTTGGGGTCCCGAAGTGATTTCCACGATTGACCAATCTCAGGGTGCGTTTACGTGTGGTCATCAACACTATCAATTTTGGCCAATTCTGGTCCGTTTCGTGCACTATTACTCACAGTTTTGGGTCCCAGAGCGATTTCCATGATGGACGATCCCAGGTGTGCATTTACGTGTCCATCGTCAACACTCAGAGTTTTGGCCAATTCTGACCCGTTTCGTGGACTATTACTCACCATTTTGGGGTCCCGAAGCGATTTCCACAGTCGTTCAACCCGAAGGTGCGCTTACGTGTCGCTCGTCAACACTCGCAGTTTTGGCCGATTCTGAACCGTTTCATGGACTATTACTCACTATTTTGGGGTCCTGGAGAGATTTCCATGATTAACGAACCCCTGAGTGCGTTTACGTGTCGGTCACCACTAATCCTAGGTTTGTCCGATTCTGGGCTCTTTCATGGACTATTACTCACCGTTTTGGGGTCCCAAAACGCTTTCCATGGTTGTCGAACCCCAAGGTGTGCTATGTGTGGGTGTTCAAAACTCGTTGTTTGGGTCAATTCTGGCCCGTTTCTTGGACTATACTTAGTTTTGGGGTCCCGAAGTGATTTCCACGATTGACCAATCTCGGGGTGTGTTTACGTGTGGTCATCAACACTCTCAATTTCGGCCAATTCTGGTCCATTTCATGCACTATTACTCACTGTTATGGGTCCCAGAGCCATTTCCATGATTGACGATCCCAGGAGTGCATTAACGTGTCCGTCATCAACACTCATAGTTTTGGCCAATTCAGACCCGTTTCGTGGACTATTACTCACCGTTTTGGGGTCCCGAAGAGATTTCCATAGTCGTTCAACCCCAAAGTGCGCTTACGTGTCGGTCGTCAGCACTCGCAGTTTTGCTTGATTCTGACCCGTTTCGTGGACTATTACTCACTATTTTGGGGTCCTGGAGTGATTTCCACGATTAACGAACCCTGAGTGCGTTTACGTGTCGGTCATCAATAATCCTAGGTTTGTCCGATTCTGGGATCTTTCATGGACTATTACTCACCGTTTTGGGGTCCCAAAACGCTTTCCATGGTTGTTGAACCTTAAGGTGTGCTATGTGTTGGTCGTCAACTCTCGTAATTTGGGTCGGTTCTGGCCCGTTTCTTGGACTATACTTAGTTTTGGGGTCCCGAAGTGATTTCCACGATTGTCGAACCTCGGGGTGCGTTTACATGTGGTCATCAACACTCTCAATTTCAGCCAATTCTGATCCGTTTCTTGCACTATTACTCACTGTTTTGAGTCCCAGAGCGATTTCCATGATGGACGATCCCAGGAGTGCATTTACGTGTCCATCGTCAACACTCATAGTTTTGGCCAATTCTGACTCGTTTCATGGACTATTACTCACTGTTTTGAGGTCCCGAAGCGATTTCCACAGTTGTTGAACCCCAAGGTGCGATTACATGTCGGTCGCCAACACTCGCAGTTTTGCCCGATTCTGGCCTGTTTCATGGACTATTACTCACTATTTTGGGGTCCCGGAGTGATTTTCATGATTAACGAACCCTTGGGTGCGTTTACGTGTCGGTCATCACTAATCCTAGGTTTGTCCGATTCTGGGCTCTTTCATGGACTATTACTCACCAGTTAGGGGTTCCAAAACGCTTTCCATGGTTTTCGAACCCCAAGGTGTGCTATGTGTGGGTGTTCAAACTCGTAGTTTGGGTCGATTTTGGCCCGTTTCTTGGACTATACTTAGTTTTGGGGTCCCGAAGTGATTTCCACGATTGACCAATCTCAGGGTGCGTTTACGTGTGGTCATCAACACTATCAATTTTGGCCAATTCTGGTCCGTTTCGTGCACTATTACTCACAGTTTTGGGTCCCAGAGCGATTTCCATGATGGACGATCCCAGGTGTGCATTTACGTGTCCATCGTCAACACTCAGAGTTTTGGCCAATTCTGACCCGTTTCGTGGACTATTACTCACCATTTTGGGGTCCCGAAGCGATTTCCACAGTCGTTCAACCCGAAGGTGCGCTTACGTGTCGCTCGTCAACACTCGCAGTTTTGGCCGATTCTGAACCGTTTCATGGACTATTACTCACTATTTTGGGGTCCTGGAGTGATTTCCATGATTAACGAACCCCTGAGTGCGTTTACGTGTCGGTCACCACTAATCCTAGGTTTGTCCGATTCTGGGCTCTTTCATGGACTATTACTCACCGTTTTGGGGTCCCAAAACGCTTTCCATGGTTGTCGAACCCCAAGGTGTGCTATGTGTGGGTGTTCAAAACTCGTTGTTTGGGTCAATTCTGGCCCGTTTCTTGGACTATACTTAGTTTTGGGGTCCCGAAGTGATTTCCACGATTGACCAATCTCGGGGTGCGTTTACGTGTGGTCATCAACACTCTCAATTTCGGCCAATTCTGGTCCATTTCATGCACTATTACTCACTGTTATGGGTCCCAGAGCCATTTCCATGATTGACGATCCCAGGAGTGCATTAACGTGTCCGTCATCAACAATCATAGTTTTGGCCAATTCTGACCCGTTTCGTGGACTATTACTCACCGTTTTGGGGTCCCGAAGAGATTTCCATAGTCGTTCAACCCCAAAGTGCGCTTACGTGTCGGTCGTCAGCACTCGCAGTTTTGCTTGATTCTGACCCGTTTCGTGGACTATTACTCACTATTTTGGGGTCCTGGAGTGATTTCCACGATTAACGAACCCTGAGTGCGTTTACGTGTCGGTCATCAATAATCCTAGGTTTGTCCGATTCTGGGATCTTTCATGGACTATTACTCACCGTTTTGGGGTCCCAAAACGCTTTCCATGGTTGTTGAACCTTAAGGTGTGCTATGTGTTGGTCGTCAACTCTCGTAATTTGGGTCGGTTCTGGCCCGTTTCTTGGACTATACTTAGTTTTGGGGTCCCGAAGTGATTTCCACGATTGTCGAACCTCGGGGTGCGTTTACATGTGGTCATCAACACTCTCAATTTCAGCCAATTCTGATCCGTTTCTTGCACTATTACTCACTGTTTTGGGTCCCAGAGCGATTTCCATGATGGACGATCCCAGGAGTGCATTTACGTGTCCATCATCAACACTCATAGTTTTGGCCAATTCTGACTCGTTTCATGGACTATTACTCACTGTTTTGAGGTCCCGAAGCGATTTCCACAGTTGTTGAACCCCAAGGTGCGATTACATGTCGGTCGCCAACACTCGCAGTTTTGCCCGATTCTGGCCTGTTTCATGGACTATTACTCACTATTTTGGGGTCCCGGAGTGATTTTCATGATTAACGAACCCTTGGGTGCGTTTACGTGTCGGTCATCACTAATCTAGGTTTGTCCGATTCTGGGCTCTTTCATGGACTATTACTCACCAGTTAGGGGTCCCAAAACGCTTTCCATGGTTGTCGAACCCCAAGGTGTGCTATGTGTGGGTGTTCAAACTCGTAGTTTGGGTCGATTTTGGCCCGTTTCTTGGACTATACTTAGTTTTGGGGTCCCGAAGTGATTTCCACGATTGACCAATCTCAGGGTGCGTTTACGTGTGGTCATCAACACTATCAATTTTGGCCAATTCTGGTCCGTTTCGTGCACTATTACTCACAGTTTTGGGTCCCAGAGCGATTTCCATGATGGACGATCCCAGGTGTGCATTTACGTGTCCATCGTCAACACTCAGAGTTTTGGCCAATTCTGACCCGTTTTGTGGACTATTACTCACCATTTTGGGGTCCCGAAGCGATTTCCACAGTCGTTCAACCCGAAGGTGCGCTTACGTGTCGCTCGTCAACACTCGCAGTTTTGGCCGATTCTGATCCGTTTCATGGACTATTACTCACTATTTTGGGGTCCTGGAGTGATTTCCATGATTAACGAACCCCTGAGTGCGTTTACGTGTCGGTCACCACTAATCCTAGGTTTGTCCGATTCTGGGCTCTTTCATGGACTATTACTCACCGTTTTGGGGTCCCAAAACGCTTTCCATGGTTGTCGAACCCCAAGGTGTGCTATGTGTGGGTGTTCAAAACTCGTTGTTTGGGTCAATTCTGGCCCGTTTCTTGGACTATACTTAGTTTTGGGGTCCCGAAGTGATTTCCACGATTGACCAATCTCGGGGTGCGTTTACGTGTGGTCATCAACACTCTCAATTTCGGCCAATTCTGGTCCATTTCATGCACTATTACTCACTGTTATGGGTCCCAGAGCCATTTCCATGATTGACGATCCCAGGAGTGCATTAACGTGTCCGTCATCAACACTCATAGTTTTGGCCAATTCTGACCCGTTTCGTGGACTATTACTCACCGTTTTGGGGTCCCGAAGAGATTTCCATAGTCGTTCAACCCCAAAGTGCGCTTACGTGTCGGTCGTCAGCACTCGCAGTTTTGCTTGATTCTGACCCGTTTCGTGGACTATTACTCACTATTTTGGGGTCCTGGAGTGATTTCCACGATTAACGAACCCTGAGTGCGTTTACGTGTCGGTCATCAATAATCCTAGGTTTGTCCGATTCTGGGATCTTTCATGGACTATTACTCACCGTTTTGGGGTCCCAAAACGCTTTCCATGGTTGTTGAACCTTAAGGTGTGCTATGTGTTGGTCGTCAACTCTCGTAATTTGTGTCGGTTCTGGCCCGTTTCTTGGACTATACTTAGTTTTGGGGTCCTGAAGTGATTTCCACGATTGTCGAACCTCGGGGTGCGTTTACATGTGGTCATCAACACTCTCAATTTCAGCCAATTCTGATCCGTTTCTTGCACTATTACTCACTGTTTTGGGTCCCAGAGCGATTTCCATGATGGACGATCCCAGGAGTGCATTTACGTGTCCATCGTCAACACTCATAGTTTTGGCCAATTCTGACTCGTTTCATGGACTATTACTCACTGTTTTGAGGTCCCGAAGCGATTTCCACAGTTGTTGAACCCCAAGGTGCGATTACATGTCGGTCGCCAACACTCGCAGTTTTGCCTGATTCTGGCCTGTTTCATGGACTATTACTCACTATTTTGGGGTCCCGGAGTGATTTTCATGATTAACGAACCCTTGGGTGCGTTTACGTGTCGGTCATCACTAATCCTAGGTTTGTCCGATTCTGGGCTCTTTCATGGACTATTACTCACCAGTTAGGGGTCCCAAAACGCTTTCCATGGTTGTCGAACCCCAAGGTGTGCTATGTGTGGGTGTTCAAACTCGTAGTTTGGGTCGATTTTGGCCCGTTTCTTGGACTATACTTAGTTTCGGGGTCCCGAAGTGATTTCCACGATTGACCAATCTCAGGGTGCGTTTACGTGTGCTCATCAACACTATCAATTTTGGCCAATTCTGGTCCGTTTCGTGCACTATTACTCACAGTTTTGGGTCCCAGAGCGATTTCCATGATTGACGATCCCAGGAGTGCATTACGTGTCCATCGTCAACACTCAGAGTTTTGGCCAATTCTGACCCGTTTCGTGGACTATTACTCACCATTTTGGGGTCCCGAAGCGATTTCCACAATCGTTCAACCCGAAGGTACGCTTACGTGTCGCTCGTCAACACTCGCAGTTTTGGCCGATTCTGACCCGTTTCATGGACTATTACTCACTATTTTGGGGTCCTGGAGTGATTTCCACGATTAACGAACCCCTGAGTGCGTTTACGTGTCGATCATCACTAATCCTAGGTTTGTCCGATTCTGGGCTCTTTCATGGACTATTACTCACCGTTTTGGTGTCCCAAAACGCTTTCCATGGTTGTCGAACCCCAAGGTGTGCTATGTGTGGGTGTTCAAAACTCGTTGTTTGGGTCGATTCTGGCCCGTTTCTTGGACTATACTTAGTTTTGGGGTCCCGAAGTGATTTCCACGATTGACCAATCTCGGGGTGCGTTTACGTGTGGTCATCAACACTCTCAATTTCGGCCAATTCTGGTCCATTTCATGCACTATTACTCACTGTTATGGGTCCCAGAGCCATTTCCATGATTGACGATCCCAGGAGTGCATTAACGTGTCCGTCATCAACACTCATAGTTTTGGCCAATTCTGACCCATTTCGTGGACTATTACTCACCGTTTTGGGGTCCCGAAGAGATTTCCACAGTCGTTCAACCCCAAAGTGCGCTTACGTGTCGGTCGTCAGCACTCGCAGTTTTGCTTGATTCTGACCCGTTTCGTGGACTATTACTCACTATTTCGGGGTCCTGGAGTGATTTCCACGATCAATGAACCCTGAGTGCGTTTATGTGTCGGTCATCAATAATCCTAGGTTTATCCGATTCTGGGCTCTTTCATGGACTATTACTCACCGTTTTGGTGTCCCAAAACGCTTTCCATGGTTGTTGAACCTTAAGGTGTGCTATGTGTTGGTCGTCAACACTCGTAAGTTGGGTCGGTTCTGGCCCGTTTCTTGGACTATACTTAGTTTTGGGGTCCCGAAGTGATTTCCACGATTGTCGAACCTCGGGGTGCGTTTACATGTGGTCATCAACACTCTCAATTTCAGCCAATTCTGGTCCGTTTCTTGCACTATTACTCACTGTTTTGGGTCCCAGAGCGATTTCCACGATGGACGATCCCAGGAGTGCATTTATGTGTCCATCGTCAACACTCATAGTTTTGGCCAATTCTGACTCGTTTCGTGGACTATTACTCACTGTTTTCAGGTCCCGAAGCGATTTCCACAATTGTTGAACCCCAAGGTGCGATTACATGTCGGTCGCCAACACTCGCAGTTTTGCCCGATTCTGGCCTTTTTCATTGACTATTACTCACTATTTTGGGGTCCCGGAGTGATTTTCATGATTAACGAACCCTTGGGTGCGTTTACGTGTCGGTCATCACTAATCCTAGGTTTGTCCGATTCTGGGCTCTTTCATGGACTATTACTCATCAGTTAGGGGTCCCAAAACGCTTTCCATGGTTGTCGAACCCCAAGTTGTGCTATGTGTGGGTGTTCAAAACTCGTAGTTTGGGTCGATTTTGGCCCGTTTCTTGGACTATACTTAGTTTTGGGGTCCCGAAGTGATTTCCACGATTGACCAATCTCAGGGTGCGTTTACGTGTGGTCATCAACACTATCAATTTTGGCCAATTCTGGTCCGTTTCGTGCACTATTACTCACAGTTTTGGGTCCCAGAGCGATTTCCATGATTGACGATCCTAGGAGTGCATTTACGCGTCCATCGTCAACACTCAGAGTTTTGGCCAATTCTGACCCGTTTCGTGGACTATTACTCACCATTTTGGGGTCCCAAAGCGATTTCCACAATCGTTCAACGTGAAGGTACGCTTACATGTCGCTCGTCAACACTCGCAGTTTTGGCCGATTCTGACCCGTTTCATGGACTATTACTCACTATTTTGGGGTCCTGGAGTGATTTCCACGATTAACGAACCCCTGAGTGCGTTTACGTGTCGATCATCACTAATCCTAGGTTTGTCCGATTCTGGGCTCTTTCATGGACTATTACTCACCGTTTTGGGGTCCCAAAACGCTTTCCATGGTTGTCGAACCCCAAGGTGTGCTATGTGTGGGTGTTCAAAACTCGTTGTTTGGGTCGATTCTAGCCCGTTTCTTGGACTATACTTAGTTTTGGGGTCCCGAAGTGATTTCCCCGATTGACCAATCTCGGGGTGCGTTTACGTGTGGTCATCAACACTCTCAATTTCGGCCAATTCTGGTCCATTTCATGCACTATTACTCACTGTTATGGGTCCCAGAGCCATTTCCATGATTGACGATCCCAGGAGTGCATTAACGTGTCCGTCATCAACACTCATAGTTTTGGCCAATTCTGACCCGTTTCGTGGACTATTACTCACCATTTTGGGGTCCCGAAGAGATTTCCACAGTCGTTCAACCCCAAAGTGCGCTTACGTGTCGGTCGTCAGCACTCGCAGTTTTGCTTGATTCTGACCCGTTACGTGGACTATTACTCACTATTTCGGGGTCCTGGAGTGATTTCCATGATTAACGAACCCCTGAGTGCGTTTACGTGTCGGTCACCACTAATCCTAGGTTTGTCCGATTCTGGGCTCTTTCATGGACTATTACTCACCGTTTTGGGGTCCCAAAACGCTTTCCATGGTTGTCGAACCCCAAGGTGTGCTATGTGTGGGTGTTCAAAACTCGTTGTTTGGGTCAATTCTGGCCCGTTTCTTGGACTATACTTAGTTTTGGGGTCCCGAAGTGATTTCCACGATTGACCAATCTCGGGGTGCGTTTACGTGTGGTCATCAACACTCTCAATTTCGGCCAATTCTGGTCCATTTCATGCACTATTACTCACTGTTATGGGTCCCAGAGCCATTTCCATGATTGACGATCCCAGGAGTGCATTAACGTGTCCGTCATCAACACTCATAGTTTTGGCCAATTCAGACCCGTTTCGTGGACTATTACTCACCGTTTTGGGGTCCCGAAGAGATTTCCATAGTCGTTCAACCCCAAAGTGCGCTTACGTGTCGGTCGTCAGCACTCGCAGTTTTGCTTGATTCTGACCCGTTTCGTGGACTATTACTCACTATTTTGGGGTCCTGGAGTGATTTCCACGATTAACGAACCCTGAGTGCGTTTACGTGTCGGTCATCAATAATCCTAGGTTTGTCCGATTCTGGGATCTTTCATGGACTATTACTCACCGTTTTGGGGTCCCAAAACGCTTTCCATGGTTGTTGAACCTTAAGGTGTGCTATGTGTTGGTCGTCAACTCTCGTAATTTGGGTCGGTTCTGGCCCGTTTCTTGGACTATACTTAGTTTTGGGGTCCCGAAGTGATTTCCACGATTGTCGAACCTCGGGGTGCGTTTACATGTGGTCATCAACACTCTCAATTTCAGCCAATTCTGATCCGTTTCTTGCACTATTACTCACTGTTTTGGGTCCCAGAGCGATTTCCATGATGGACGATCCCAGGAGTGCATTTACGTGTCCATCGTCAACACTCATAGTTTTGGCCAATTCTGACTCGTTTCATGGACTATTACTCACTGTTTTGAGGTCCCGAAGCGATTTCCACAGTTGTTGAACCCCAAGGTGCGATTACATGTCGGTCGCCAACACTCGCAGTTTTGCCCGATTCTGGCCTGTTTCATGGACTATTACTCACTATTTTGGGGTCCCGGAGTGATTTTCATGATTAACGAACCCTTGGGTGCGTTTACGTGTCGGTCATCACTAATCCTAGGTTTGTCCGATTCTGGGCTCTTTCATGGACTATTACTCACCAGTTAGGGGTCCCAAAACGCTTTCCATGGTTGTCGAACCCCAAGGTGTGCTATGTGTGGGTGTTCAAACTCGTAGTTTGGGTCGATTTTGGCCCGTTTCTTGGACTATACTTAGTTTTGGGGTCCCGAAGTGATTTCCACGATTGACCAATCTCAGGGTGCGTTTACGTGTGGTCATCAACACTATCAATTTTGGCCAATTCTGGTCCGTTTCGTGCACTATTACTCACAGTTTTGGGTCCCAGAGCGATTTCCATGATTGACGATCCCAGGAGTGCATTACGTGTCCATCGTCAACACTCAGAGTTTTGGCCAATTCTGACCCGTTTCGTGGACTATTACTCACCATTTTGGGGTCCCGAAGCGATTTCCACAATCGTTCAACCCGAAGGTACGCTTACGTGTCGCTCGTCAACACTCGCAGTTTTGGCCGATTCTGACCCGTTTCATGGACTATTACTCACTATTTTGGGGTCCTGGAGTGATTTCCACGATTAACGAACCCCTGAGTGCGTTTACGTGTCGATCATCACTAATCCTAGGTTTGTCCGATTCTGGGCTCTTTCATGGACTATTACTCACCGTTTTGGGGTCCCAAAACGCTTTCCATGGTTGTCGAACCCCAAGGTGTGCTATGTGTGGGTGTTCAAAACTCGTTGTTTGGGTCGATTCTGGCCCGTTTCTTGGACTATACTTAGTTTTGGGGTCCCGAAGTGATTTCCACGATTGACCAATCTCGGGGTGCGTTTACGTGTGGTCATCAACACTCTCAATTTCGGCCAATTCTGGTCCATTTCATGCACTATTACTCACTGTTATGGGTCCCAGAGCCATTTCCATGATTGACGATCCCAGGAGTGCATTAACGTGTCCGTCATAAACACTCATAGTTTTGGCCAATTCTGACCCGTTTCGTGGACTATTACTCACCGTTTTGGGGTCCCGAAGAGATTTCCACAGTCGTTCAACCCCAAAGTGCGCTTACGTGTCGGTCGTCAGCACTCGCAGTTTTGCTTGATTCTGACCCGTTTCGTGGACTATTACTCACTATTTTGGGGTCCTGGAGTGATTTCCACGATTAACGAACCCTGAGTGCGTTTACGTGTCGGTCATCAATAATCCTAGGTTTGTCCGATTCTGGGATCTTTCATGGACTATTACTCACCGTTTTGGGGTCCCAAAACGCTTTCCATGGTTGTTGAACCTTAAGGTGTGCTATGTGTTGGTCGTCAACTCTCGTAATTTGGGTCGGTTCTAGCCCGTTTCTTGGACTATACTTAGTTTTGGGGTCCCGAAGTGATTTCCACGATTGTCGAACCTCGGGGTGCGTTTACATGTGGTCATCAACACTCTCAATTTCAGCCAATTCTGATCCGTTTCTTGCACTATTACTCACTGTTTTGGGTCCCAGAGCGATTTCCATGATGGACGATCCCAGGAGTGCATTTACGTGTCCATCGTCAACACTCATAGTTTTGGCCAATTCTGACTCGTTTCATGGACTATTACTCACTGTTTTCAGGTCCCGAAGCGATTTCCACAATTGTTGAACCCCAAGGTGCGATTACATGTCGGTCGCCAACACTCGTAGTTTTGCCCGATTCTGGCCTTTTTTCATGGACTATTACTCACTATTTTGGGGTCCCGGAGTGATTTTCATGATTAACGAACCCTTGGGTGCGTTTACGTGTCGGTCATCACTAATCCTAGGTTTGTCCGATTCTGGGCTCTTTCATGGACTATTACTCATCAGTTAGGGGTCCCAAAACGCTTTCCATGGTTGTCGAACCCCAAGTTGTGCTATGTGTGGGTGTTCAAAACTCGTAGTTTGGGTCGATTTTGGCCCGTTTCTTGGACTATACTTAGTTTTGGGGTCCCGAAGTGATTTCCACGATTGACCAATCTCAGGGTGCGTTTACATGTGGTCATCAACACTATCAATTTTGGCCAATTCTGGTCCGTTTCGT
This sequence comes from Triticum aestivum, assembly GCF_018294505.1. Classification (NCBI taxonomy): domain Eukaryota; kingdom Viridiplantae; phylum Streptophyta; class Magnoliopsida; order Poales; family Poaceae; genus Triticum; species Triticum aestivum. Next base: position 41,809 of record NW_025228279.1, on the reverse strand, counting down.
GCACTATTACTCACAGTTTTGGGTCCCAGAGCGATTTCCATGATTGACGATCCCAGGAGTGCATTTACGCGTCCATCGTCAACACTCAGAGTTTTGGCCAATTCTGACCCGTTTCGTGGACTATTACTCACCATTTTGGGGTCCCGAAGCGATTTCCACAATCGTTCAACGCGAAGGTACGCTTACATGTCGCTCGTCAACACTCGCAGTTTTGGCCGATTCTGACCCGTTTCATGGACTATTACTCACTATTTTGGGGTCCTGGAGTGATTTCCACGATTAACGAACCCCTGAGTGCGTTTACGTGTCGATCATCACTAATCCTAGGTTTGTCCGATTCTGGGCTCTTTCATGGACTATTACTCACCGTTTTGGGGTCCCAAAACGCTTTCCATGGTTGTCGAACCCCAAGGTGTGCTATGTGTGGGTGTTCAAAACTCGTTGTTTGGGTCGATTCTGGCCCGTTTCTTGGACTATACTTAGTTTTGGGGTCCCGAAGTGATTTCCACGATTGACCAATCTCGGGGTGCGTTTACGTGTGGTCATCAACACTCTCAATTTCGGCCAATTCTGGTCCATTTCATGCACTATTACTCACTGTTATGGGTCCCAGAGCCATTTCCATGATTGACGATCCCAGGAGTGCATTAACGTGTCCGTCATAAACACTCATAGTTTTGGCCAATTCTGACCCGTTTCGTGGACTATTACTCACCGTTTTGGGGTCCCGAAGAGATTTCCACAGTCGTTCAACCCCAAAGTGCGCTTACGTGTCGGTCGTCAGCACTCGCAGTTTTGCTTGATTCTGACCCGTTACGTGGACTATTACTCACTATTTTGGGGTCGTGGAGTGATTTCCATGATCAACGAACCCTGAGTGCGTTTATGTGTCGGTCATCAATAATCCTAGGTTTATCCGATTCTGGGCTCTTTCATGGACTATTACTCACCGTTTTGGGGTCCCAAAACGCTTTCCATGGTTGTTGAACCTTAAGGTGTGCTATGTGTTGGTCGTCAACACTCGTAAGTTGGGTCGGTTCTGGCCCGTTTCTTGGACTATACTTAGTTTTGGGGTCCCGAAGTGATTTCCACGATTGTCGAACCTCGGGGTGCGTTTACATGTGGTCATCAACACTCTCAATTTCAGCCAATTCTGGTCCGTTTCTTGCACTATTACTCACTGTTTTGGGTCCCAGAGCGATTTCCACGATGGACGATCCCAGGAGTGCATTTATGTGTCCATCGTCAACACTCATAGTTTTGGCCAATTCTGACTCATTTCGTGGACTATTACTCACTGTTTTCAGGTCCCGAAGCGATTTCCACAATTGTTGAACCCCAAGGTGCGATTACATGTCGGTCGCCAACACTCGCAGTTTTGCCCGATTCTGGCCTTTTTCATTGACTATTACTCACTATTTTGGGGTCCCGGAGTGATTTTCATGATTAACGAACCCTTGGGTGCGTTTACGTGTCGGTCATCACTAATCCTAGGTTTGTCCGATTCTGGGCTCTTTCATGGACTATTACTCATCAGTTAGGGGTCCCAAAACGCTTTCCATGGTTGTCGAACCCCAAGGTGTGCTATGTGTGGGTGTTCAAAACTCGTAGTTTGGGTCGATTTTGGCCCGTTTCTTGGACTATACTTAGTTTTGGGGTCCCGAAGTGATTTCCACGATTGACCAATCTCAGGGTGCGTCTACGTGTGGTCATCAACACTATCAATTTTGGCCAATTCTGGTCCGTTTCGTGCACTATTACTCACAGTTTTGGGTCCCAGAGCGATTTCCATGATTGACGATCCCAGGAGTGCATTTACGTGTCCATCGTCAACACTCAGAGTTTTGGCCAATTCTGACCCGTTTCGTGGACTATTACTCACCATTTTGGGGTCCCGAAGCGATTTCCACAATCGTTCAACGCGAAGGTACGCTTACGTGTCGCTCGTCAACACTCGCAGTTTTGGCCGATTCTGACCCGTTTCATGGACTATTACTCACTATTTTGGGGTCCTGGAGTGATTTCCACGATTAACGAACCCCTGAGTGTGTTTACGTGTCGATCATCACTAATCCTAGGTTTGTCTGATTCTGGGCTCTTTCATGGACTATTACTCAACGTTTTGGGGTCCCAAAACGCTTTCCATGGTTGTCGAACCCCAAGGTGTGCTATGTGTGGGTGTTCAAACTCGTAGTTTGGGTCGATTTTGGCCCGTTTCTTGGACTATACTTAGTTTTGGGGTCCCGAAGTGATTTCCACGATTGACCAATCTCAGGGTGCGTTTACGTGTGGTCATCAACACTATCAATTTTGGACAATTCTGGTCCGTTTCGTGCACTATTACTCACAGTTTTGGGTCCCAGAGCGATTTCCATGATGGACGATCCCAGGTGTGCATTTACGTGTCCATCGTCAACACTCAGAGTTTTGGCCAATTCTGACCCGTTTCGTGGACTATTACTCACCATTTTGGGGTCCCGAAGCGATTTCCACAGTCGTTCAGCCCGAAGGTGCGCTTACGTGTCGCTCATCAACACTCGCAGTTTTGGCCGATTCTGATCCGTTTCATGGACTATTACTCACTATTTTGGGGTCCTGGAGTGATTTCCATGATTAACGAACCCCTGAGTGCGTTTACGTGTCGGTCACCACTAATCCTAGGTTTGTCCGATTCTGGGCTCTTTCATGGACTATTACTCACCGTTTTGGGGTCCCAAAACGCTTTCCATGGTTGTCGAACCCCAAGGTGTGCTATGTGTGGGTGTTCAAAACTCGTTGTTTGGGTCAATTCTGGCCCGTTTCTTGGACTATACTTAGTTTTGGGGTCCCGAAGTGATTTCCACGATTGACCAATCTCGGGGTGCGTTTACGTGTGGTCATCAACACTCTCAATTTCGGCCAATTCTGGTCCATTTCATGCACTATTACTCACTGTTATGGGTCCCAGAGCCATTTCCATGATTGACGATCCCAGGAGTGCATTAACGTGTCTGTCATCAACACTCATAGTTTTGGCCAATTCTGACCCGTTTCGTGGACTATTACTCACCGTTTTGGGGTCCCGAAGAGATTTCCATAGTCGTTCAACCCCAAAGTGCGCTTACGTGTCGGTCGTCAGCACTCGCAGTTCTGCTTGATTCTGACCCGTTTCGTGGACTATTACTCACTATTTTGGGGTCCTGGAGTGATTTCCACGATTAACGAACCCTGAGTGCGTTTACGTGTCGGTCATCAATAATCCTAGGTTTGTCCGATTCTGGGATCTTTCATGGACTATTACTCACCGTTTTGGGGTCCCAAAACGCTTTCCATGGTTGTTGAACCTTAAGGTGTGCTATGTGTTGGTCGTCAACTCTCGTAATTTGGGTCGGTTCTGGCCCGTTTCTTGGACTATACTTAGTTTTGGGGTCCCGAAGTGATTTCCACGATTGTCGAACCTCGGGGTGCGTTTACATGTGGTCATCAACACTCTCAATTTCAGCCAATTCTGATCCGTTTCTTGCACTATTACTCACTGTTTTGGGTCCCAGAGCGATTTCCATGATGGACGATCCCAGGAGTGCATTTACGTGTCCATCCTCAACACTCATAGTTTTGGCCAATTCTGACTCGTTTCATGGACTATTACTCACTGTTTTGAGGTCCCGAAGCGATTTCCACAGTTGTTGAACCCCAAGGTGCGATTACATGTCGGTCGCCAACACTCGCAGTTTTGCCCGATTCTAGCCTTTTTCATGGACTATTACTCACTATTTTGGGGTCCCGGAGTGATTTTCATGATTAACGAACCCTTGGGCGCGTTTACGTGTCGGTCATCACTAATCCTAGGTTTGTCCGATTCTGGGCTCTTTCATGGACTATTACTCATCAGTTAGGGGTCCCAAAACGCTTTCCATGGTTGTCGAACCCCAAGGTGTGCTATGTGTGGGTGTTCAAAACTCGTAGTTTGGGTCGATTTTGGCCCGTTTCTTGGACTATACTTAGTTTTGGGGTCCCGAAGTGATTTCCACGATTGACCAATCTCAGGGTGCGTTTACGTGTGGTCATCAACACTATCAATTTTGGCCAATTCTGGTCCGTTTCGTGCACTATTACTCATAGTTTTGGGTCCCAGAGCGATTTCCATGATTGACGATCCCAGGAGTGCATTTACGTGTCCATCGTCAACACTCAGAGTTTTGGCCAATTCTGACCCGTTTCGTGGACTATTACTCACCATTTTGGGGTCCCGAAGCGATTTCCACAATCGTTCAACGCGAAGGTACGCTTACGTGTCGCTCGTCAACACTCGCAGTTTTGGCCGATTCTGACCCGTTTCATGGACTATTACTCACTATTTTGGGGTCCTGGAGTGATTTCCACGATTAACGAACCCCTGAGTGCGTTTACGTGTCGATCATCACTAATCCTAGGTTTGTCTGATTCTGGGCTCTTTCATGGACTATTACTCACCGTTTTGGGGTCCCAAAACGCTTTCCATGGTTGTCGAACCCCAAGGTGTGCTATGTGTGGGTGTTCAAAACTTGTTGTTTGGGTCGATTCTGGCCCGTTTCTTGGACTATACTTAGTGTTGGGGTCCCGAAGTGATTTCCATGATTGAACAATCTTGGGGTGCGTTTACATGTGGTCATCAACACAATCAACTTTGGCCAATTCTGGTCCGTTTCATGCACTATTACTCACTTTTCTGGGTCCCAGAGCCATTTCCATGATTGACGATCCCAGGAGTGCATTAACGTGTCCGTCATCAACACTCATAGTTTTGGCCAATTCTGACCCGTTTCGTGGACTATTACTCACCGTTTTGGGGTCCCGAAGAGATTTCCACAGTCGTTCAACCCCAAAGTGCGCTTACGTGTCGGTCGTCAGCACTCGCAGTTTTGCTTGATTCTGACCCGTTTCGTGGACTATTACTCACTATTTTGGGGTCCTGGAGTGATTTCCACGATTAACGAACCCTGAGTGCGTTTACGTGTCGGTCATCAATAATCCTAGGTTTGTCCGATTCTGGGATCTTTCATGGACTATTACTCACCGTTTTGGGGTCCCAAAACGCTTTCCATGGTTGTTGAACCTTAAGGTGTGCTATGTGTTGGTCGTCAACTCTCGTAATTTGGGTCGGTTCTGGCCCGTTTCTTGGACTATACTTAGTTTTGGGGTCCCGAAGTGATTTCCACGATTGTCGAACCTCGGGGTGCGTTTACATGTGGTCATCAACACTCTCAATTTCAGCCAATTCTGATCCGTTTCTTGCACTATTACTCACTGTTTTGGGTCCCAGAGCGATTTCCATGATGGACGATCCCAGGAGTGCATTTACGTGTCCATCGTCAACACTCATAGTTTTGGCCAATTCTGACTCGTTTCATGGACTATTACTCACTGTTTTGAGGTCCCGAAGCGATTTCCACAGTTGTTGAACCCCAAGGTGCGATTACATGTCGGTCGCCAACACTCGCAGTTTTGCCCGATTCTGGCCTGTTTCATGGACTATTACTCACTATTTTGGGGTCCCGGAGTGATTTTCATGATTAACGAACCCTTGGGTGCGTTTACGTGTCGGTCATCACTAATCCTAGGTTTGTCCGATTCTGGGCTCTTTCATGGACTATTACTCACCAGTTAGGGGTCCCAAAACGCTTTCCATGGTTGTCGAACCCCAAGGTGTGCTATGTGTGGGTGTTCAAACTCGTAGTTTGGGTCGATTTTGGCCCGTTTCTTGGACTATACTTAGTTTTGGGGTCCCGAAGTGATTTCCACGATTGACCAATCTCAGGGTGCGTTTACGTGTGGTCATCAACACTATCAATTTTGGCCAATTCTGGTCCGTTTCGTGCACTATTACTCACAGTTTTGGGTCCCAGAGCGATTTCCATGATGGACGATCCCAGGTGTGCATTTACGTGTCCATCGTCAACACTCAGAGTTTTGGCCAATTCTGACCCGTTTTGTGGACTATTACTCACCATTTTGGGGTCCCGAAGCGATTTCCACAGTCGTTCAACCCGAAGGTGCGCTTACGTGTCGCTCGTCAACACTCGCAGTTTTGGCCGATTCTGATCCGTTTCATGGACTATTACTCACTATTTTGGGGTCCTGGAGTGATTTCCATGATTAACGAACCCCTGAGTGCGTTTACGTGTCGGTCACCACTAATCCTAGGTTTGTCCGATTCTGGGCTCTTTCATGGACTATTACTCACCGTTTTGGGGTCCCAAAACGCTTTCCATGGTTGTCGAACCCCAAGGTGTGCTATGTGTGGGTGTTCAAAACTCGTTGTTTGGGTCAATTCTGGCCCGTTTCTTGGACTATACTTAGTTTTGGGGTCCCGAAGTGATTTCCACGATTGACCAATCTCGGGGTGCGTTTACGTGTGGTCATCAACACTCTCAATTTCGGCCAATTCTGGTCCATTTCATGCACTATTACTCACTGTTATGGGTCCCAGAGCCATTTCCATGATTGACGATCCCAGGAGTGCATTAACGTGTCCGTCATCAACACTCATAGTTTTGGCCAATTCTGACCCGTTTCGTGGACTATTACTCACCGTTTTGGGGTCCCGAAGAGATTTCCATAGTCGTTCAACCCCAAAGTGCGCTTACGTGTCGGTCGTCACCACTCGCAGTTCTGCTTGATTCTGACCCGTTTCGTGGACTATTACTCACTATTTTGGGGTCCTGGAGTGATTTCCACGATTAACGAACCCTGAGTGCGTTTACGTGTCGGTCATCAATAATCCTAGGTTTGTCCGATTCTGGGATCTTTCATGGACTATTACTCACCGTTTTGGGGTCCCAAAACGCTTTCCATGGTTGTTGAACCTTAAGGTGTGCTATGTGTTGGTCGTCAACTCTCGTAATTTGGGTCGGTTCTGGCCCGTTTCTTGGACTATACTTAGTTTTGGGGTCCCGAAGTGATTTCCACGATTGTCGAACCTCGGGGTGCGTTTACATGTGGTCATCAACACTCTCAATTTCGGCCAATTCTGGTCCATTTCATGCACTATTACTCACTGTTATGGGTCCCAGAGCCATTTCCATGATTGACGATCCCAGGAGTGCATTAACGTGTCCGTCATCAACACTCATAGTTTTGGCCAATTCTGACCCGTTTCGTGGACTATTACTCACCGTTTTGGGGTCCCGAAGAGATTTCCATAGTCGTTCAACCCCAAAGTGCGCTTACGTGTCGGTCGTCAGCACTCGCAGTTTTGCTTGATTCTGACCCGTTTCGTGGACTATTACTCACTATTTTGGGGTCCTGGAGTGATTTCCACGATTAACGAACCCTGAGTGCGTTTACGTGTCGGTCATCAATAATCCTAGGTTTGTCCGATTCTGGGATCTTTCATGGACTATTACTCACCGTTTTGGGGTCCCAAAACGCTTTCCATGGTTGTTGAACCTTAAGGTGTGCTATGTGTTGGTCGTCAACTCTCGTAATTTGGGTCGGTTCTAGCCCGTTTCTTGGACTATACTTAGTTTTGGGGTCCCGAAGTGATTTCCACGATTGTCGAACCTCGGGGTGCGTTTACATGTGGTCATCAACACTCTCAATTTCAGCCAATTCTGATCCGTTTCTTGCACTATTACTCACTGTTTTGGGTCCCAGAGCGATTTCCATGATGGACGATCCCAGGAGTGCATTTACGTGTCCATCGTCAACACTCATAGTTTTGGCCAATTCTGACTCGTTTCATGGACTATTACTCACTGTTTTCAGGTCCCGAAGCGATTTCCACAATTGTTGAACCCCAAGGTGCGATTACATGTCGGTCGCCAACACTCGCAGTTTTGCCCGATTCTGGCCTTTTTCATGGACTATTACTCACTATTTTGGGGTCCCGGAGTGATTTTCATGATTAACGAACCCTTGGGTGCGTTTACGTGTCGGTCATCACTAATCCTAGGTTTGTCCGATTCTGGGCTCTTTCATGGACTATTACTCACCGTTTTGGGGTCCCAAAACGCTTTCCATGGTTGTCGAACCCCAAGGTGTGCTATGTGTGGGTGTTCAAAACTCGTTGTTTGGGTCGATTCTGGCCCGTTTCTTGGACTATACTTAGTTTTGGGGTCCCGAAGTGATTTCCACGATTGACCAATCTCGGGGTGCGTTTACGTGTGGTCATCAACACTATCAATTTCGGCCAATTCTGGTCCATTTCATGCACTATTACTCACTGTTATGGGTCCCAGAGCCATTTCCATGATTGACGATCCCAGGAGTGCATTAACGTGTCCGTCATAAACACTCATAGTTTTGGCCAATTCTGACCCGTTTCGTGGACTATTACTCACCGTTTTGGGGTCCCGAAGAGATTTCCACAGTCGTTCAACCCCAAAGTGCGCTTACGTGTCGGTCGTCAGCACTCGCAGTTTTGCTTGATTCTGACCCGTTACGTGGACTATTACTCACTATTTTGGGGTCGTGGAGTGATTTCCATGATCAACGAACCCTGAGTGCGTTTATGTGTCGGTCATCAATAATCCTAGGTTTATCCGATTCTGGGCTCTTTCATGGACTATTACTCACCGTTTTGGGGTCCCAAAACGCTTTCCATGGTTGTTGAACCTTAAGGTGTGCTATGTGTTGGTCGTCAACACTCGTAAGTTGGGTCGGTTCTGGCCCGTTTCTTGGACTATACTTAGTTTTGGGGTCCCGAAGTGATTTCCACGATTGTCGAACCTCGGGGTGCGTTTACATGTGGTCATCAACACTCTCAATTTCAGCCAATTCTGGTCCGTTTCTTGCACTATTACTCACTGTTTTGGGTCCCAGAGCGATTTCCACGATGGACGATCCCAGGAGTGCATTTATGTGTCCATCGTCAACACTCATAGTTTTGGCCAATTCTGACTCGTTTCGTGGACTATTACTCACTGTTTTCAGGTCCCGAAGCGATTTCCACAATTGTTGAACCCCAAGGTGCGATTACATGTCGGTCGCCAACACTCGCAGTTTTGCCCGATTCTGGCCTTTTTCATGGACTATTACTCACTATTTTGGGGTCCCGGAGTGATTTTCATGATTAACGAACCCTTGGGTGCGTTTACGTGTCGGTCATCACTAATCCTAGGTTTGTCCGATTCTGGGCTCTTTCATGGACTATTACTCATCAGTTAGGGGTCCCAAAACGCTTTCCATGGTTGTCGAACCCCAAGGTGTGCTATGTGTGGGTGTTCAAAACTCGTAGTTTGGGTCGATTTTGGCCCGTTTCTTGGACTATACTTAGTTTTGGGGTCCCGAAGTGATTTCCACGATTGACCAATCTCAGGGTGCGTTTACGTGTGGTCATCAACACTATCAATTTTGGCCAATTCTGGTCCGTTTCGTGCACTATTACTCACAGTTTTGGGTCCCAGAGCGATTTCCATGATTGACGATCCCAGGAGTGCATTTACGTGTCCATCGTCAACACTCAGAGTTTTGGCCAATTCTGACCCGTTTCGTGGACTATTACTCACCATTTTGGGGTCCCGAAGCGATTTCCACAATCGTTCAACCCGAAGGTACGCTTACGTGTCGCTCGTCAACACTCGCAGTTTTGGCCGATTCTGACCCGTTTCATGGACTATTACTCACTATTTTGGGGTCCTGGAGTGATTTCCACGATTAACGAACCCCTGAGTGCGTTTACGTGTCGATCATCACTAATCCTAGGTTTGTCCGATTCTGGGCTCTTTCATGGACTATTACTCACCGTTTTGGGGTCCCAAAACGCTTTCCATGGTTGTCGAACCCCAAGGTGTGCTATGTGTGGGTGTTCAAAACTCGTTGTTTGGGTCGATACTGGCCCGTTTCTTGGACTATACTTAGTTTTGGGGTCCCGAAGTGATTTCCACGATTGACCAATCTCGGGGTGCGTTTACGTGTGGTCATCAACACTCTCAATTTCGGCCAATTCTGGTCCGTTTCATGCACTATTACTCACTGTTCTGGGTCCCAGAGCCATTTCCATGATTTACGATCCCAGGAGTGCATTAACGTGTCCGTCATCAACAATCATAGTTTTGGCCAATTCTGACCCGTTTCGTGGACTATTACTCACCGTTTTGGGGTCCCAAAGCGATTTCCACATTCGTTCAACCCCAAGGTGCGCTTACGAGTCGGTCGTCAACACTCGCAGTTTTGCTGGATTCTGACCCGTTTCGTGGACTATTACTCGCTATTTTGGGGTCCTGGAGTGATTTCCATGATTAACGAACCCTGAGTGCGTTTACGTGCGGTCATCAATAATCCTAGGTTTGTCCGATTCTGGGCTCTTTCATGGACTATTACTCACCGTTTTGGGGTCCCAAAACGCTTTCCATGGTTGTTGAACCTTACGGTGTGCTATGTGTTGGTCGTCAACACTCGTAATTTGGGTCGGTTCTGGCCCTTTTCTTGGACTATACTTAGTTTTGGGGCCCCGAAGTGATTTCCACGATTGTCGAACCTCGGGGTGGGTTTACATGTGGTCATCAACACTCTCAATTTTGGCCAATTCTGGTCCATTTCGTGCACTATTACTCACTGTTTTGGGTCCCAGAGTGATTTCCACAATGGACGATCCCAGGAGTGCATTTACGTGTTCGTCGTCAACACTTATAGTTTTGGCCAATTCTGACTCGTTTCGTGGACTATTACTCACTGTTTTGAGGTCCCGAAGCGATTTCCACACTTGTTGAACCCCAAGGTGCGATTACGTGTCGGTCGCCAACACTCGCAGTTTTGCCCGATTCTGGCCTGTTTCATGGACTATTACTCACTATTTTGGGGTCCCGGAGTGATTTTCATGATTAACGAACCCTTGGGTGCGTTTATGTGTCGGTCATCACTAATCCTAGGTTTGTCCGATTCTGGGCTCTTTCATGGACTATTACTGACCAGTTTGGGGTCCCAAAATGCTTTCCATGGTTGTCGAACCCCAAGGTGTGCTATGTGTGGGTGTTCAAAACTCGTAGGTTGGGTCGATTTTGGCCCGTTTCTTGGACTATACTTAGTTTTGGGGTCCCGAAGTGATTTCCACGATTGACCAATCTCGGGGTGCGTTTACGTGTGGTCATCAACACTATCAGTTTTGGCCAATTCTGGTCCGTTTCGTGCACTATTACTCACAGTTTTGGGTCCCAGAGCGATTTCCATGATTGAAGATCCCAGGAGTGCATTTACGTGTCCATCGTCAACACTCAGAGTTTTGGCCAATTCTGACCCGTTTCGTGGACTATTACTCACCATTTTGGGTTCCCGAAGCGATTTCCACAATCGTTCAACCCGAAGGTGCGCTTACGTGTCGCTCGTCAACACTCGCAGTTTTGGCCGATTCTGATCCGTTTCATGGACTATTACTCACTATTTTGGGGTCCTGGAGTGATTTCCATGATTAACGAACCCCTGAGTGCGTTTACGTGTCGGTCACCACTAATCCTAGGTTTGTCCGATTCTGGGCTCTTTCATGGACTATTACTCACCGTTTTGGGGTCCCAAAACGCTTTCCATGGTTGTCGAACCCCAAGGTGTGCTATGTGTGGGTGTTCAAAACTCGTTGTTTGGGTCAATTCTGGCCCGTTTCTTGGACTATACTTAGTTTTGGGGTCCCGAAGTGATTTCCACGATTGACCAATCTCGGGGTGCGTTTACGTGTGGTCATCAACACTCTCAATTTCGGCCAATTCTGGTCCATTTCATGCACTATTACTCACTGTTATGGGTCCCAGAGCCATTTCCATGATTGACGATCCCAGGAGTGCATTAACGTGTCCGTCATCAACACTCATAGTTTTGGCCAATTCTGACCCGTTTCGTGGACTATTACTCACCGTTTTGGGTCCCGAAGAGATTTCCATAGTCGTTCAACCCCAAAGTGCGCTTACGTGTCGGTCGTCAGCACTCGCAGTTTTGCTTGATTCTGACCCGTTTCGTGGACTATTACTCACTATTTTGGGGTCCTGGAGTGATTTCCACGATTAACGAACCCTGAGTGCGTTTACGTGTCGGTCATCAATAATCCTAGGTTTGTCCGATTCTGGGATCTTTCATGGACTATTACTCACCGTTTTGGGGTCCCAAAACGCTTTCCATGGTTGTTGAACCTTAAGGTGTGCTATGTGTTGGTCGTCAACTCTCGTAATTTGGGTCGGTTCTGGCCCGTTTCTTGGACTATACTTAGTTTTGGGGTCCCGAAGTGATTTCCACGATTGTCGAACCTCGGGGTGCGTTTACATGTGGTCATCAACACTCTCAATTTCAGCCAATTCTGATCCGTTTCTTGCACTATTACTCACTGTTTTGGGTCCCAGAGCGATTTCCATGATGGACGATCCCAGGAGTGCATTTACGTGTCCATCGTCAACACTCATAGTTTTGGCCAATTCTGACTCGTTTCATGGACTATTACTCACTGTTTTGAGGTCCCGAAGCGATTTCCACAGTTGTTGAACCCCAAGGTGCGATTACATGTCGGTCGCCAACACTCGCAGTTTTGCCCGATTCTGGCCTGTTTCATGGACTATTACTCACTATTTTGGGGTCCCGGAGTGATTTTCATGATTAACGAACCCTTGGGTGCGTTTACGTGTCGGTCATCACTAATCCTAGGTTTGTCCGATTCTGGGCTCTTTCATGGACTATTACTCACCAGTTAGGGGTCCCAAAACGCTTTCCATGGTTGTCGAACCCCAAGGTGTGCTATGTGTGGGTGTTCAAACTCGTAGTTTGGGTCGATTTTGGCCCGTTTCTTGGACTATACTTAGTTTTGGGGTCCCGAAGTGATTTCCACGATTGACCAATCTCAGGGTGCGTTTACGTGTGGTCATCAACACTATCAATTTTGGCCAATTCTGGTCCGTTTCGTGCACTATTACTCACAGTTTTGGGTCCCAGAGCGATTTCCATGATTGACGATCCCAGGAGTGCATTACGTGTCCATCGTCAACACTCAGAGTTTTGGCCAATTCTGACCCGTTTCGTGGACTATTACTCACCATTTTGGGGTCCCGAAGCGATTTCCACAATCGTTCAACCCGAAGGTACGCTTACGTGTCGCTCATCAACACTCGCAGTTTTGGCCGATTCTGACCCGTTTCATGGACTATTACTCACTATTTTGGGGTCCTGGAGTGATTTCCATGATTAACGAACCCCTGAGTGCGTTTACGTGTCGATCATCACTAATCCTAGGTTTGTCCGATTCTGGGCTCTTTCATGGACTATTACTCACCGTTTTGGGGTCCCAAAACGCTTTCCATGGTTGTCGAACCCCAAGGTGTGCTATGTGTGGGTGTTCAAAACTCGTTGTTTGGGTCGATTCTGGCCCGTTTCTTGGACTATACTTAGTTTTGGGGTCCCGAAGTGATTTCCACGATTGACCAATCTCGGGGTGCATTTACGTGTGGTCATCAACACTCTCAATTTCGGCCAATTCTGGTCCATTTCATGCACTATTACGCACTGTTATGGGTCCCAGAGCCATTTCCATGATTGACGATCCCAGGAGTGCATTAACGTGTCCGTCATCAACACTCATAGTTTTGGCCAATTCTGACCCGTTTCGTGGACTATTACTCACCGTTTTGGGGTCCCGAAGAGATTTCCACAGTCGTTCAACCCCAAAGTGCGCTTACGTGTCGGTCGTCAGCACTCGCAGTTTTGGTTGATTCTGACCCGTTTCGTGGACTATTACTCACTATTTTGGGGTCCTGGAGTGATTTCCACGATCAACGAACCCTGAGTGCGTTTATGTGTCGGTCATCAATAATCCTAGGTTTATCCGATTCTGGGCTCTTTCATGGACTATTACTCACCGTTTTGGGGTCCCAAAACGCTTTCCATGGTTGTTGAACCTTAAGGTGTGCTATGTGTTGGTCGTCAACACTCGTAAGTTGGGTCGGTTCTGGCCCGTTTCTTGGACTATACTTAGTTTTGGGGTCCCGAAGTGATTTCCACGATTGTCGAACCTCGGGGTGCATTTACATGTGGTCATCAACACTCTCAATTTCAGCCAATTCTGGTCCGTTTCTTGCACTATTACTCACTGTTTTGGGTCCCAGAGCGATTTCCACGATGGACGATCCCAGGAGTGCATTTATGTGTCCATCGTCAACACTCATAGTTTTGGCCAATTCTGACTCGTTTCGTGGACTATTACTCACTGTTTTCAGGTCCCGAAGCGATTTCCACAATTGTTGAACCCCAAGGTGCGATTACATGTCGGTCGCCAACACTCGCAGTTTTGCCCGATTCTGGCCTTTTTCATGGACTATTACTCACTATTTTGGGGTCCCGGAGTGATTTTCATGATTAACGAACCCTTCGGTGCGTTTACGTGTCGGTCATCACTAATCCTAGGTTTGTCCGATTCTGGGCTCTTTCATGGACTATTACTCATCAGTTAGGGGTCCCAATACGCTTTCCATGGTTGTCGAACCCCAAGGTGTGCTATGTGTGGGTGTTCAAAACTCGTAGTTTGGGTCGATTTTGGCCCGTTTCTTGGACTATACTTAGTTTTGGGGTCCCGAAGTGATTTCCACGATTGACCAATCTCAGGGTGCGTTTACGTGTGGTCATCAACACTATCAATTTTGGCCAATTCTGGTCCGTTTCGTGCACTATTACTCACAGTTTTGGGTCCCAGAGCGATTTCCATGATTGACGATCCCAGGAGTGCATTTACGTGTCCATCGTCAACACTCAGAGTTTTGGCCAATTCTGACCTGTTTCGTGGACTATTACTCACCATTTTGGGGTCCCGAAGCGATTTCCACAATCGTTCAACGCGAAGGTACGCTTACGTGTCGCTCGTCAACACTCGCAGTTTTGGCCGATTCTGACCCGTTTCATGGACTATTACTCACTATTTTGGGGTCCTGGAGTGATTTCCACGATTAACGAACCCCTGAGTGCGTTTACGTGTCGATCATCACTAATCCTAGGTTTGTCTGATTCTGGGCTCTTTCATGGACTATTACTCACCGTTTTGGGGTCCCAAAACGCTTTCCATTGTTGTCGAACCCCAAGGTGTGCTATGTGTGGGTGTTCAAAACTTGTTGTTTGGGTCGATTCTGGCCCGTTTCTTGGACTATACTTAGTGTTGGGGTCCCGAAGTGATTTCCACGATTGAACAATCTTGGGGTGCGTTTACGTGTGGTCATCAACACAATCAACTTTGGCCAATTCTGGTCCGTTTCATGCACTATTACTCACTTTTCTGGGTCCCAGAGCCATTTCCATGATTGACGATCCCAGGAGTGCATTAACATGTCCGTCATCAACACTCATAGTTTTGGCCAATTCTGACCCGTTTCGTGGACTATTACTCACCGTTTTGGGGTCCCGAAGAGATTTCCACAGTCGTTCAACCCCAAAGTGCGCTTACGTGTCGGTCGTCAGCACTCGCAGTTTTGCTTGATTCTGACCCGTTTCGTGGACTATTACTCACTATTTTGGGGTCCTGGAGTGATTTCCACGATTAACGAACCCTGAGTGCGTTTACGTGTCGGTCATCAATAATCCTAGGTTTGTCCGATTCTGGGATCTTTCATGGACTATTACTCACCGTTTTGGGGTCCCAAAACGCTTTCCATGGTTGTTGAACCTTAAGGTGTGCTATGTGTTGGTCGTCAACACTCGTAAGTTGGGTCGGTTCTGGCCCGTTTCTTGGACTATACTTAGTTTTGGGGTCCCGAAGTGATTTCCACGATTGTCGAACCTCGGGGTGCGTTTACATGTGGTCATCAACACTCTCAATTTCAGCCAATTCTGGTCCGTTTCTTGCACTATTACTCACTGTTTTGGGTCCCAGAGCGATTTCCACGATGGACGATCCCAGGAGTGCATTTATGTGTCCATCGTCAACACTCATAGTTTTGGCCAATTCTGACTCGTTTCGTGGACTATTACTCACTGTTTTCAGGTCCCGAAGCGATTTCCACAATTGTTGAACCCCAAGGTGCGATTACATGTCGGTCGCCAACACTCGCAGTTTTGCCCGATTCTGGCCTTTTTCATGGACTATTACTCACTATTTTGGGGTCCCGGAGTGATTTTCATGATTAACGAACCCTTGGGTGCGTTTACGTGTCGGTCATCACTAATCCTAGGTTTGTCCGATTCTGGGCTCTTTCATGGACTATTACTCATCAGTTAGGGGTCCCAAAACGCTTTCCATGGTTGTCGAACCCCAAGGTGTGCTATGTGTGGGTGTTCAAAACTCGTAGTTTGGGTCGATTTTGGCCCGTTTCTTGGACTATACTTAGTTTTGGGGTCCCGAAGTGATTTCCACGATTGACCAATCTCAGGGTGCGTTTACGTGTGGTCATCAACACTATCAATTTTGGCCAATTCTGGTCCGTTTCGTGCACTATTACTCACAGTTTTGGGTCCCAGAGCGATTTCCATGATTGACGATCCCAGGAGTGCATTTACGTGTCCATCGTCAACACTCAGAGTTTTGGCCAATTCTGACCCGTTTCGTGGACTATTACTCACCATTTTGGGGTCCCGAAGCGATTTCCACAATCGTTCAACGCGAAGGTACGCTTACGTGTCGCTCGTCAACACTCGCAGTTTTGGCCGATTCTGACCCGTTTCATGGACTATTACTCACTATTTTGGGGTCCTGGAGTGATTTCCACGATTAACGAACCCCTGAGTGCGTTTACGTGTCGATCATCACTAATCCTAGGTTTGTCTGATTCTGGGCTCTTTCATGGACTATTACTCACCGTTTTGGGGTCCCAAAACGCTTTCCATGGTTGTCGAACCCCAAGGTGTGCTATGTGTGGGTGTTCAAAACTTGTTGTTTGGGTCGATTCTGGCCCGTTTCTTGGACTATACTTAGTGTTGGGGTCCCGAAGTGATTTCCATGATTGAACAATCTTGGGGTGCGTTTACATGTGGTCATCAACACAATCAACTTTGGCCAATTCTGGTCCGTTTCATGCACTATTACTCACTTTTCTGGGTCCCAGAGCCATTTCCATGATTGACGATCCCAGGAGTGCATTAACGTGTCCGTCATCAACACTCATAGTTTTGGCCAATTCTGACCCGTTTCGTGGACTATTACTCACCGTTTTGGGGTCCCGAAGAGATTTCCACAGTCGTTCAACCCCAAAGTGCGCTTACGTGTCGGTCGTCAGCACTCGCAGTTTTGCTTGATTCTGACCCGTTTCGTGGACTATTACTCACTATTTTGGGGTCCTGGAGTGATTTCCACGATTAACGAACCCTGAGTGCGTTTACGTGTCGGTCATCAATAATCCTAGGTTTGTCCGATTCTGGGCTCTTTCATGGATTATTACTCACCGTTTTGGGGTCCCAAAACGCTTTCCATGGTTGTTGAACCTTAAGGTGTGCTATGTGTTGGTCGTCAACACTCGTAAGTTGGGTCGGTTCTGGCCCGTTTCTTGGACTATACTTAGTTTTGGGGTCCCGAAGTGATTTCCACGATTGTCGAACCTCGGGGTGCGTTTACATGTGGTCATCAACACTCTCAATTTCAGCCAATTCTGGTCCGTTTCTTGCACTATTACTCACTGTTTTGGGTCACAGAGCGATTTCCACGATGGACGATCCCAGGAGTGCATTTATGTGTCCATCGTTAACACTCATAGTTTTGGCCAATTCTGACTTGTTTCGTGGACTATTACTCACTGTTTTGAGGTCCCGAAGAGATTTCCACAGTTGTTAAACCCCAAGGTGCGATTACGTGTCCGTCATCAACACTCATAGTTTTGGCCCATTCTGGCCTTTTTCATGGACTATTACTCACTATTTTGGGGTCCCGGAGTGATTTTCATGATTAACGAACCCTTGGGTGCGTTTACGTGTCGGTCATCACTAATCCTAGGTTTGTCCGATTCTGGGCTCTTTCATGGACTATTACTCATCAGTTAGGGGTCCCAAAACGCTTTCCATGGTTGTCGAACCCCAAGGTGTGCTATGTGTGGGTGTTCAAAACTCGTAGTTTGGGTCGATTTTGGCCCGTTTCTTGGACTATACTTAGTTTTGGGGTCCCGAAGTGATTTCCACGATTGACCAATCTCAGGGTGCGTTTACGTGTGGTCATCAACACTATCAATTTTGGCCAATTCTGGTCCGTTTCGTGCACTATTACTCACAGTTTTGGGTCCCAGAGCGATTTCCATGATTGACGATCCCAGGAGTGCATTTACGTGTCCATCGTCAACACTCAGAGTTTTGGCCAATTCTGACCCGTTTCGTGGACTATTACTCACCATTTTGGGGTCCCGAAGCGATTTCCACAATCGTTCAACCCGAAGGTACGCTTACGTGTCGCTCGTCAACACTCGCAGTTTTGGCCGATTCTGACCCGTTTCATGGACTATTACTCACTATTTTGGGGTCCTGGAGTGATTTCCACGATTAACGAACCCCTGAGTGCGTTTACGTGTCGATCATCACTAATCCTAGGTTTGTCCAATTCTGGGCTCTTTCATGGACTATTACTCACCGTTTTGGGGTCCCAAAACGCTTTCCATGGTTGTCGAACCCCAAGGTGTGCTATGTGTGGGTGTTCAAAACTTGTTGTTTGGGTCGATTCTGGCCCGTTTCTTGGACTATACTTAGTGTTGGGGTCCCGAAGTGATTTCCACGATTGAACAATCTTGGGGTGCGTTTACATGTGGTCATCAACACAATCAACTTTGGCCAATTCTGGTCCGTTTCATGCACTATTACTCACTTTTCTGGGTCCCAGAGCCATTTCCATGATTGACGATCCCAGGAGTGCATTAACGTGTCCGTCATCAACACTCATAGTTTTGGCCAATTCTGACCCGTTTCGTGGACTATTACTCACCGTTTTGGGGTCCCGAAGAGATTTCCACAGTCGTTCAACCCCAAAGTGCGCTTACGTGTCGGTCGTCAGCACTCGCAGTTTTGCTTGATTCTGACCCGTTTCGTGGACTATTACTCACTATTTTGGGGTCCTGGAGTGATTTCCACGATTAACGAACCCTGAGTGCGTTTACGTGTCGGTCATCAATAATCCTAGGTTTGTCCGATTCTGGGCTCTTTCATGGACTATTACTCACCGTTTTGGGGTCCCAAAACGCTTTCCATGGTTGTTGAACCTTAAGGTGTGCTATGTGTTGGTCGTCAACACTCGTAAGTTGGGTCGGTTCTGGCCCGTTTCTTGGACTATACTTAGTTTTGGGGTCCCAAAGTGATTTCCACGATTGTCGAACCTCGGGGTGCGTTTACATGTGGTCATCAACACTCTCAATTTCAGCCAATTCTGGTCCGTTTCTTGCATTATTACTCACTGTTTTGGGTCACAGAGCGATTTCCACGATGGACGATCCCAGGAGTGCATTTATGTGTCCATCGTCAACACTCATAGTTTTGGCCAATTCTGACTTGTTTCGTGGACTATTACTCACTGTTTTGAGGTCCCGAAGAGATTTCCACAGTTGTTAAACCCCAAGGTGCGATTACATGTCGGTCGCCAACACTCGCAGTTTTGCCCGATTCTGGCCTTTTTCATGGACTATTACTCACTATTTTGGGGTCCCGGAGTGATTTTCATGATTAACGAACCCTTGGGTGCGTTTACATGTCGGTCATCACCAATCCTTGGTTCGTCCGATTCTGGGCTCTTTCATGGACTATTACTCATCAGTTAGGGGTCCCAAAACGCTTTCCATGGTTGTCGAACCCCAAGGTGTGCTATGTGTGGGTGTTCAAAACTCGTAGTTTGGGTCGATTTTGGCCCGTTTCTTGGACTATACTTAGTTTTGGGGTCCCGAAGTGATTTCCACGATTGACCAATCTCAGGGTGCGTTTACGTGTGGTCATCAACACTATCAATTTTGGCCAATTCTGGTCCGTTTCGTGCACTATTACTCACAGTTTTGGGTCCCAGAGCGATTTCCATGATTGACGATCCCAGGAGTGCATTTACGTGTCCATCGTATACACTCAGAGTTTTGGCTAATTCTGACCCGTTTCGTGGACTATTACTCACCATTTTGGGGTCCCGAAGCGATTTCCACAATCGTTCAACCCGAAGGTACGCTTACGTGTCGCTCGTCAACACTCGCAGTTTTGGCCGATTCTGACCCGTTTCATGGACTATTACTCACTATTTTGGGGTCCTGGAGTGATTTCCACGATTAACGAACCCCTGAGTGCGTTTACGTGTCGATCATCACTAATCCTAGGTTTGTCCGATTCTGGGCTCTTTCATGGACTATTACTCACCGTTTTGGGGTCCCAAAACGCTTTCCATGGTTGTCGAACCCCAAGGTGTGCTATGTGTGGGTGTTCAAAACTTGTTGTTTGGGTCGATTCTGGCCCGTTTCTTGGACTATACTTAGTGTTGGGGTCCCGAAGTGATTTCCACGATTGAACAATCTTGGGGAGCGTTTACGTGTGGTCATCAACACAATCAATTTTGGCCAATTCTGGTCCGTTTCATGCACTATTACTCACTTTTCTGGGTCCCAGAGCCATTTCCATGATTGACGATCCCAGGAGTGCATTAACGTGTCCGTCATCAACACTCATAGTTTTGGCCAATTCTGACCCGTTTCGTGGACTATTACTCACCGTTTTGGGGTCCCGAAGAGATTTCCACAGTCGTTCAACCCCAAAGTGCGCTTACGTGTCGGTCGTCAGCACTCGCAGTTTTGCTTGATTCTGACCCGTTTCGTGGACTATTACTCACTATTTTGGGGTCCTGGAGTGATTTCCACGATTAACGAACCCTGAGTGCGTTTACGTGTCGGTCATCAATAATCCTAGGTTTGTCCGATTCTGGGCTCTTTCATGGACTATTACTCACCGTTTTGGGGTCCCAAAACGCTTTCCATGGTTGTTGAACCTTAAGGTGTGCTATGTGTTGGTCGTCAACACTCGTAAGTTGGGTCGGTTCTGGCCCGTTTCTTGGACTATACTTAGTTTTGGGGTCCCGAAGTGATTTCCACGATTGTCGAACCTCGGGGTGCGTTTACATGTGGTCATCAACACTCTCAATTTCAGCCAATTCTGGTCCGTTTCTTGCACTATTACTCACTGTTTTGGGTCACAGAGCGATTTCCACGATGGACGATCCCAGGAGTGCATTTATGTGTCCATCGTCAACACTCATAGTTTTGGCCAATTCTGACTTGTTTCGTGGACTATTACTCACTGTTTTGAGGTCCCGAAGAGATTTCCACAGTTGTTAAACCCCAAGGTGCGATTACATGTCGGTCGCCAACACTCGCAGTTTTGCCCGATTCTGGCCTTTGTCATGGACTATTACTCACTATTTTGGGGTCCCGGAGTGATTTTCATGATTAACGAACCCTTGGGTGCGTTTACGTGTCGGTCATCACCAATCCTTGGTTTGTCCGATTCTGGGCTCTTTCATGGACTATTACTCATCAGTTAGGGGTCCCAAAACGCTTTCCATGGTTGTCGAACCCCAAGGTGTGCTATGTGTGGGTGTTCAAAACTCGTAGTTTGGGTCGATTTTGGCCCGTTTCTTGGACTATACTTAGTTTTGGGGTCCCGAAGTGATTTCCACGATTGACCAATCTCAGGGTGCGTTTACGTGTGGTCATCAACACTATCAATTTTGGCCAATTCTGGTCCGTTTCGTGCACTATTACTCACAGTTTTGGGTCCCAGAGCGATTTCCATGATTGACGATCCCAGGAGTGCATTTACGTGTCCATCGTATACACTCAGAGTTTTGGCTAATTCTGCCCCGTTTCGTGGACTATTACTCACCATTTTGGGGTCCCGAAGCGATTTCCACAATCGTTCAACCCGAAGGTACGCTTACGTGTCGCTCGTCAACACTCGCAGTTTTGGCCGATTCTGACCCGTTTCATGGACTATTACTCACTATTTTGGGGTCCTGGAGTGATTTCCACGATTAACGAACCCCTGAGTGCGTTTACGTGTCGATCATCACTAATCCTAGGTTTGTCCGATTCTGGGCTCTTTCATGGACTATTACTCACCGTTTTGGGGTCCCAAAATGCTTTCCATGGTTGTCGAACCCCAAGGTGTGCTATGTGTGGGTGTTCAAAACTCGTTGTTTGGGTCGATTCTGGCCCGTTTCTTGGACTATACTTAGTGTTCGGGTCCCGAAGTGATTTCCACGATTGAACAATCTTGGGGTGCGTTTACGTGTGGTCATCAACACAATCAATTTTGGCCAATTCTGGTCCGTTTCATGCACTATTACTCACTTTTCTGGGTCCCAGAGCCATTTCCATGATTGACGATCCCAGGAGTGCATTAACGTGTCCGTCATCAACACTCATAGTTTTGGCCAATTCTGACCCGTTTCGTGGACTATTACTCACCGTTTTGGGGTCCCGAAGAGATTTCCACAGTCGTTCAACCCCAAAGTGCGCTGACGTGTCGGTCGTCAGCACTCGCAGTTTTGCTTGATTCTGACCCGTTTCGTGGACTATTACTCACTATTTTGGGGTCCTGGAGTGATTTCCACGATTAACGAACCCTGAGTGCGTTTACGTGTCGGTCATCAATAATCCTAGGTTTGTCCGATTCTGGGCTCTTTCATGGACTATTACTCACCGTTTTGGGGTCCCAAAACGCTTTCCATGGTTGTTGAACCTTAAGGTGTGCTATGTGTTGGTCGTCAACACTCGTAAGTTGGGTCGGTTCTGGCCCGTTTCTTGGACTATACTTAGTTTTGGGGTCCCGAAGTGATTTCCACGATTGTCGAACCTCGGGGTGCGTTTACATGTGGTCATCAACACTCTCAATTTCAGCCAATTCTGGTCCGTTTCTTGCACTATTAGTCACTGTTTTGGGTCACAGAGCGATTTCCACGATGGACGATCCCAGGAGTGCATTTATGTGTCCATCGTCAACACTCATAGTTTTGGCCAATTCTGACTTGTTTCGTGGACTATTACTCACTGTTTTGAGGTCCCGAAGAGATTTCCACAGTTGTTAAACCGCAAGGTGCGATTACATGTCGGTCGCCAACACTCGCAGTTTTGCCCGATTCTAGCCTTTTTCATGGACTATTACTCACTATTTTGGGGTCCCGGAGTGATTTTCATGATTAACGAACCCTTGGGTGCGTTTACGTGTCGGTCATCACCAATCCTTGGTTTGTCCGATTCTGGGCTCTTTCATGGACTATTACTCATCAGTTAGGGGTCCCAAAACGCTTTCCATGGTTGTCGAACCCCAAGGTGTGCTATGTGTGGGTGTTCAAAACTCGTAGTTTGGGTCGATTTTGGCCCGTTTCTTGGACTATACTTAGTTTTGGGGTCCCGAAGTGATTTCCACGATTGACCAATCTCAGGGTGCGTTTACGTGTGGTCATCAACGCTATCAATTTTGGCCAATTCTGGTCCGTTTCGTGCACTATTACTCACAGTTTTGGGTCCCAGAGCGATTTCCATGATTGACGATCCCAGGAGTGCATTTACGTGTCCATCGTATACACTCATAGTTTTGGCTAATTCTGACCCGTTTCGTGGACTATTACTCACCATTTTGGGGTCCCGAAGCGATTTCCACAATCGTTCAACCCAAAGGTACGCTTACGTGTCGTTCGTCAACACTCGCGGTTTTGGCCGATTCTGACCCGTTTCGTGGACTATTACTCACTATTTTGGGGTCCTGGAGTGATTTCCACGATTGACGAACCCCTGAGTGCTTTTACGTGTCGGTCATCAATAATCCTAGGTTTGTCTGATTCTGGGCTCTTTCATGGACTATTACTCACCGTTTTGGGGTCCCAAAACGCTTTCCATGGTTGTCGAACCCCAAGGTGTGCTATGTGTGGGTGTTCAAAACTTGTTGTTTGGGTCGATTCTGGCCCGTTTCTTGGACTATACTTAGTGTTGGGGTCCCGAAGTGATTTCCACGATTGAACAATCTTGGGGAGCGTTTACGTGTGGTCATCAACACAATCAATTTTGGCCAATTCTGGTCCGTTTCATGCACTATTACTCACTTTTCTGGGTCCCAGAGCCATTTCCATGATTGACGATCCCAGGAGTGCATTAACGTGTCCGTCATCAACACTCATAGTTTTGGCCAATTCTGACCCGTTTCGTGGACTATTACTCACCGTTTTGGGGTCCCGAAGAGATTTCCACAGTCGTTCAACCCCAAAGTGCGCTTACGTGTCGGTCGTCAGCACTCGCAGTTTTGCTTGATTCTGACCCGTTTCGTGGACTATTACTCACTATTTTGGGGTCCTGGATTGATTTCCACGATTAACGAACCCTGAGTGCGTTTACGTGTCGGTCATCAATAATCCTAGGTTTGTCCGATTCTGGGCTCTTTCATGGACTATTACTCACCGTTTTGGGGTCCCAAAACGCTTTCCATGGTTGTTGAACCTTAAGGTGTGCTATGTGTTGGTCGTCAACACTCGTAAGTTGGGTCGGTTCTGGCCCGTTTCTTGGACTATACTTAGTTTTGGGGTCCCGAAGTGATTTCCACGATTGTCGAACCTCGGGGTGCGTTTACATGTGGTCATCAACACTCTCAATTTCAGCCAATTCTGGTCCGTTTCTTGCACTATTACTCACTGTTTTGGGTCACAGAGCGATTTCCACGATGGACGATCCCAGGAGTGCATTTATGTGTCCATCGTCAACACTCATAGTTTTGGCCAATTCTGACTTGTTTCGTGGACTATTACTCACTGTTTTGAGGTCCCGAAGAGATTTCCACAGTTGTTAAACCCCAAGGTGCGATTACATGTCGGTCGCCAACACTCGCAGTTTTGCCCGATTCTGGCCTTTTTCATGGACTATTACTCACTATTTTGGGGTCCCGGAGTGATTTTCATGATTAATGAACCCTTGGGTGTGTTTACGTGTCGGTCATCACCAATCCTTGGTTTGTCCGATTCTGGGCTCTTTCATGGACTATTACTCATCAGTTAGGGGTCCCAAAACGCTTTCCATGGTTGTCGAACCCCAAGGTGTGCTATGTGTGGGTGTTCAAAACTCGTAGTTTGGGTCGATTTTGGCCCGTTTCTTGGACTATACTTAGTTTTGGGGTCCCGAAGTGATTTCCACGATTGACCAATCTCAGGGTGCGTTTACGTGTGGTCATCAACACTATCAATTTTGGCCAATTCTGGTCCGTTTCGTGCACTATTACTCACAGTTTTGGGTCCCAGAGCGATTTCCATGATTGACGATCCCAGGAGTGCATTTACGTGTCCATCGTATACACTCAGAGTTTTGGCTAATTCTGACCCGTTTCGTGGACTATTACTCACCATTTTGGGGTCCCGAAGCGATTTCCACAATCGTTCAACCCGAAGGTACGCTTACGTGTCGCTCGTCAACACTCGCAGTTTTGGCCGATTCTGACCCGTTTCATGGACTATTACTCACTATTTTGGGGTCCTGGAATGATTTCCATGATTAACGAACCCCTGAGTGCGTTTACGTGTCGATCATCACTAATCCTAGGTTTGTCCGATTCTGGGCTCTTTCATGGACTATTACTCACCGTTTTGGGGTCCCAAAACGCTTTCCATGGTTGTCGAACCCTAAGGTGTGCTATGTGTGGGTGTTCAAAACTCGTTGTTTGGGTCGATTCTGGCCCGTTTCTTGGACTATACTTAGTGTTGGGGTCCCGAAGTGATTTCCACGATTGTCGAACCTCGGGGTGCGTTTACATGTGGTCATCAACACTCTCAATTTCAGCCAATTCTGGTCCGTTTCTTGCATTATTACTCACTGTTTTGGGTCACAGAGCGATTTCCACGATGGACGTTCCCAGGAGTGCATTTATGTGTCCATCGTCAACACTCATAGTTTTGGCCAATTACTGACTTGTTTCGTGGACTATTACTCACTGTTTTGAGGTCCCGAAGAGATTTCCACAGTTGTTAAACCCCAAGGTGCGATTACATGTCGGTCGCCAACACTCGCAGTTTTGCCCGATTCTGGCCTTTTTCATGGACTATTACTCACTATTTTGGGGTCCCGGAGTGATTTTCATGATTAACGAACCCTTGTGTGCGTTTACATGTCAGTCATCACCAATCCTTGGTTCGTCCGATTCTGGGCTCTTTCATGGACTATTACTCATCAGTTAGGGGTCCCAAAACGCTTTCCATGGTTGTCGAACCCCAAGGTGTGCTATGTGTGGGTGTTCAAAACTCGTAGTTTGGGTCGATTTTGGCCCGTTTCTTGGACTATACTTAGTTTTGGGGTCCCGAAGTGATTTCCACGATTGACCAATCTCAGGGTGCGTTTACGTGTGGTCATCAACACTATCAATTTTGGCCAATTCTGGTCCGTTTCGTGCACTATTACTCACAGTTTTGGGTCCCAGAGCGATTTCCATGATTGACGATCCCAGGAGTGCATTTACGTGTCCATCGTATACACTCAGAGTTTTGGCTAATTCTGACCCGTTTCGTGGACTATTACTCACCATTTTGGGGTCCCGAAGCGATTTCCACAATCGTTCAACCCGAAGGTACGCTTACGTGTCGCTCGTCAACACTCGCAGTTTTGGCCGATTCTGACCCGTTTCATGGACTATTACTCACTATTTTGGGGTCCTGGAGTGATTTCCACGATTAACGAACCCCTGAGTGCGTTTACGTGTCGATCATCACTAATCCTAGGTTTGTCCGATTCTGGGCTCTTTCATGGACTATTACTCACCGTTTTGGGGTCCCAAAACGCTTTCCATGGTTGTCGAACCCCAAGGTGTGCTATGTGTGGGTGTTCAAAACTTGTTGTTTGGGTCGATTCTGGCCCGTTTCTTGGACTATACTTAGTGTTGGGGTCCCGAAGTGATTTCCACGATTGAACAATCTTGGGGAGCGTTTACGTGTGGTCATCAACACAATCAATTTTGGCCAATTCTGGTCCGTTTCATGCACTATTACTCACTTTTCTGGGTCCCAGAGCCATTTCCATGATTGACGATCCCAGGAGTGCATTAACGTGTCCGTCATCAACACTCATAGTTTTGGCCAATTCTGACCCGTTTCGTGGACTATTACTCACCGTTTTGGGGTCCCGAAGAGATTTCCACAGTCGTTCAACCCCAAAGTGCGCTTACGTGTCGGTCGTCAGCACTCGCAGTTTTGCTTGATTCTGACCCGTTTCGTGGACTATTACTCACTATTTTGGGGTCCTGGAGTGATTTCCACGATTAACGAACCCTGAGTGCGTTTACGTGTCGGTCATCAATAATCCTAGGTTTGTCCGATTCTGGGCTCTTTCATGGACTATTACTCACCGTTTTGGGGTCCCAAAACGCTTTCCATGGTTGTTGAACCTTAAGGTGTGCTATGTGTTGGTCGTCAACACTCGTAAGTTGGGTCGGTTCAGGCCCGTTTCTTGGACTATACTTAGTTTTGGGGTCCCGAAGTGATTTCCACGATTGTCGAACCTCGGGGTGCGTTTACATGTGGTCATCAACACTCTCAATTTCAGCCAATTCTGGTCCGTTTCTTGCATTATTACTCACTGTTTTGGGTCACAGAGCGATTTCCACGATGGACGATCCCAGGAGTGCATTTATGTGTCCATCGTCAACACTCATAGTTTTGGCCAATTCTGACTTGTTTCGTGGACTATTACTCACTGTTTTGAGGTCCCGAAGAGATTTCCACAGTTGTTAAACCCCAAGGTGCGATTACATGTCGGTCTCCAACACTCGCAGTTTTGCCCGATTCTGGCCTTTTTCATGGACTATTACTCACTATTTTGGGGTCCCGGAGTGATTTTCATGATTAACGAACCCTTGGGTGCGTTTACGTGTCGGTCATCACCAATCCTTGGTTTGTCCGATTCTGGGCTCTTTCATGGACTATTACTCATCAGTTAGGGGTCCCAAAACGCTTTCCATGGTTGTCGAACCCCAAGGTGTGCTATGTGTGGGTGTTCAAAACTCGTAGTTTGGGTCGATTTTGGCCCGTTTCTTGGACTATACTTAGTTTTGGGGTCCCGAAGTGATTTCCACGATTGACCAATCTCAGGGTGAGTTTACGTGTGGTCATCAACACTATCAATTTTGGCCAATTCTGGTCCGTTTCGTGCACTATTACTCACAGTTTTGGGTCCCAGAGCGATTTCCATGATTGACGATCCCACGAGTGCATTTACGTGTCCATCGTATACACTCAGAGTTTTGGCTAATTCTGACCCGTTTCGTGGACTATTACTCACCATTTTGGGGTCCCGAAGCGATTTCCACAATCGTTCAACCCGAAGGTACGCTTACGTGTCGCTCGTCAACACTCGCAGTTTTGGCCGATTCTGACCCGTTTCATGGACTATTACTCACTATTTTGGGGTCCTGGAGTGATTTCCACGATTAACGAACCCCTGAGTGCGTTTACGTGTCGATCATCACTAATCCTAGGTTTGTCCGATTCTGGGCTCTTTCATGGACTATTACTCACCGTTTTGGGGTCCCAAAACGCTTTCCATGGTTGTCGAACCCCAAGGTGTGCTATGTGTGGGTGTTCAAAACTTGTTGTTTGGGTCGATTCTGGCCCGTTTCTTGGACTATACTTAGTGTTGGGGTCCCGAAGTGATTTCCACGATTGAACAATCTTGGGGAGCGTTTACGTGTGGTCATCAACACAATCAATTTTGGCCAATTCTGGTCCGTTTCATGCACTATTACTCACTTTTCTGGGTCCCAGAGCCATTTCCATGATTGACGATCCCAGGAGTGCATTAACGTGTCCGTCATCAACACTCATAGTTTTGGCCAATTCTGACCCGTTTCGTGGACTATTACTCACCGTTTTGGGGTCCCGAAGAGATTTCCACAGTCGTTCAACCCCAAAGTGCGCTTACGTGTCGGTCGTCAGCACTCGCAGTTTTGCTTGATTCTGACCCGTTTCGTGGACTATTACTCACTATTTTGGGGTCCTGGAGTGATTTCCACGATTAACGAACCCTGAGTGCGTTTACGTGTCGGTCATCAATAATCCTAGGTTTGTCCGATTCTGGGCTCTTTCATGGACTATTACTCACCGTTTTGGGGTCCCAAAACGCTTTCCATGGTTGTTGAACCTTAAGGTGTGCTATGTGTTGGTCGTCAACACTCGTAAGTTGGGTCGGTTCTGGCCCGTTTCTTGGACTATACTTAGTTTTGGGGTCCCAAAGTGATTTCCACGATTGTCGAACCTCGGGGTGCGTTTACATGTGGTCATCAACACTCTCAATTTCAGCCAATTCTGGTCCGTTTCTTGCATTATTACTCACTGTTTTGGGTCACAGAGCGATTTCCACGATGGACGATCCCAGGAGTGCATTTATGTGTCCATCGTCAACACTCATAGTTTTGGCCAATTCTGACTTGTTTCGTGGACTATTACTCACTGTTTTGAGGTCCCGAAGAGATTTCCACAGTTGTTAAACCCCAAGGTGCGATTACATGTCGGTCGCCAACACTCGCAGTTTTGCCCGATTCTGGCCTTTTTCATGGACTATTACTCACTATTTTGGGGTCCCGGAGTGATTTTCATGATTAACGAACCCTTGGGTGCGTTTACATGTCGGTCATCACCAATCCTTGGTTCGTCCGATTCTGGGCTCTTTCATGGACTATTACTCATCAGTTAGGGGTCCCAAAACGCTTTCCATGGTTGTCGAACCCCAAGGTGTGCTATGTGTGGGTGTTCAAAACTCGTAGTTTGGGTCGATTTTGGCCCGTTTCTTGGACTATACTTAGTTTTGGGGTCCCGAAGTGATTTCCACGATTGACCAATCTCAGGGTGCGTTTACGTGTGGTCATCAACACTATCAATTTTGGCCAATTCTGGTCCGTTTCGTGCACTATTACTCACAGTTTTGGGTCCCAGAGCGATTTCCATGATTGACGATCCCAGGAGTGCATTTACGTGTCCATCGTATACACTCAGAGTTTTGGCTAATTCTGACCCGTTTCATGGACTATTACTCACTATTTTGGGGTCCTGGAGTGATTTCCACGATTAACGAACCCCTGAGTGCGTTTACGTGTCGATCATCACTAATCCTAGGTTTGTCCGATTCTGGGCTCTTTCATGGACTATTACTCACCGTTTTGGGGTCCCAAAACACTTTCCATGGTTGTCGAACCCCAAGGTGTGCTATGTGTGGGTGTTCAAAACTTGTTGTTTGGGTCGATTCTGGCCCGTTTCTTGGACTATACTTAGTGTTGGGGTCCCGAAGTGATTTCCACGATTGAACAATCTTGGGGTGTGTTTACGTGTGGTCATCAACACAATCAATTTTGGCCAAGTCTGGTCCGTTTCATGCACTATTACTCACTTTTCTGGGTCCCAGAGCCATTTCCATGATTGACGATCCCAGGAGTGCATTAACGTGTCCGTCATCAACACTCATAGTTTTGGCCAATTCTGACCCGTTTCGTGGACTATTACTCACCGTTTTGGGGTCCCGAAGAGATTTCCACAGTCGTTCAACCCCAATGTGCACTTACGTGTCGGTCGTCAGCACTCGCAGTTTTGCTTGATTCTGACCCGTTTCGTGGACTATTACTCACTATTTTGGGGTCCTGGAGTGATTTCCACGATTAACGAACCCTGAGTGCGTTTACGTGTCGGTCATCAATAATCCTAGGTTTGTCCGATTCTGGGCTCTTTCATGGACTATTACTCACCGTTTTGGGGTCCCAAAACGCTTTCCATGGTTGTTGAACCTTAAGGTGTGCTATGTGTTGGTCGTCAACACTCGTAAGTTGGGTCGGTTCTGGCCCGTTTCTTGGACTATACTTAGTTTTGGGGTCCCGAAGTGATTTCCACGATTGTCGAACCTCGGG
Source organism: Triticum aestivum (assembly GCF_018294505.1). Lineage (NCBI taxonomy): Eukaryota > Viridiplantae > Streptophyta > Magnoliopsida > Poales > Poaceae > Triticum > Triticum aestivum. Next base: position 11,056 of record NW_025228279.1, on the reverse strand, counting down.
GTGCGTTTACATGTGGTCATCAACACTCTCAATTTCAGCCAATTCTGGTCCGTTTCTTGCATTATTACTCACTGTTTTGGGTCACAGAGCGATTTCCACGATGGACGTTCCCAGGAGTGCATTTATGTGTCCATCGTCAACACTCATAGTTTTGGCCAATTACTGACTTGTTTCGTGGACTATTACTCACTGTTTTGAGGTCCCGAAGAGATTTCCACAGTTGTTAAACCCCAAGGTGCGATTACATGTCGGTCGCCAACACTCGCAGTTTTGCCCGATTCTGGCCTTTTTCATGGACTATTACTCACTATTTTGGGGTCCCGGAGTGATTTTCATGATTAACGAACCCTTGTGTGCGTTTACATGTCAGTCATCACCAATCCTTGGTTCGTCCGATTCTGGGCTCTTTCATGGACTATTACTCATCAGTTAGGGGTCCCAAAACGCTTTCCATGGTTGTCGAACCCCAAGGTGTGCTATGTGTGGGTGTTCAAAACTCGTAGTTTGGGTCGATTTTGGCCCGTTTCTTGGACTATACTTAGTTTTGGGGTCCCGAAGTGATTTCCACGATTGACCAATCTCAGGGTGCGTTTACGTGTGGTCATCAACACTATCAATTTTGGCCAATTCTGGTCCGTTTCGTGCACTATTACTCACAGTTTTGGGTCCCAGAGCGATTTCCATGATTGACGATCCCAGGAGTGCATTTACGTGTCCATCGTATACACTCAGAGTTTTGGCTAATTCTGACCCGTTTCGTGGACTATTACTCACCATTTTGGGGTCCCGAAGCGATTTCCACAATCGTTCAACCCGAAGGTACGCTTACGTGTCGCTCGTCAACACTCGCAGTTTTGGCCGATTCTGACCCGTTTCATGGACTATTACTCACTATTTTGGGGTCCTGGAATGATTTCCATGATTAACGAACCCCTGAGTGCGTTTACGTGTCGATCATCACTAATCCTAGGTTTGTCCGATTCTGGGCTCTTTCATGGACTATTACTCACCGTTTTGGGGTCCCAAAACGCTTTCCATGGTTGTCGAACCCTAAGGTGTGCTATGTGTGGGTGTTCAAAACTCGTTGTTTGGGTCGATTCTGGCCCGTTTCTTGGACTATACTTAGTGTTGGGGTCCCGAAGTGATTTCCACGATTGAACAATCTTGGGGTGCGTTTACGTGTGGTCATCAACACAATCAATTTTGGCCAATTCTGGTCCGTTCCATGCACTATTACTCACTTTTCTGGTTCCCAGAGCCATTTCCATGATTGACGATCCCAGGAGTGCATTAACGTGTCCGTCATCAACACTCATAGTTTTGGCCAATTCTGACCCGTTTCGTGGACTATTACTCACCGTTTTGGGGTCCCGAAGCGATTTTCACAGTCGTTCAACCCCAAAGTGCGCTTACGTGTCGGTCGTCAGCACTCGCAGTTTTGCTTGATTCTGACCCGTTTCGTGGACTATTACTCACTATTTTGGGTTCCTGGAGTGATTTCCACGATTAACGAACCCTGAGTGCGTTTACGTGTCGGTCATCAATAATCCTAGGTTTGTCCGATTCTGGGCCCTTTCATGGACTATTAATCACCGTTTTGGGGTCCCAAAACGCTTTCCATGGTTGTTGAACCTTAAGGTGTGCTATGTGTTGGTCGTCAACACTCGTAAGTTGGGTCGGTTCTGGCCCGTTTCTTGGACTATACTTAGTTTTGGGGTCCCGAAGTGATTTCCACGATTGTCGAACCTCGGGGTCCGTTTACATGTGGTCATCAACACTCTCAATTTCAGCCAATTCTGGTCCGTTTCTTGCACTATTACTCACTATTTTGGGTCACAGAGCGATTTCCACGATGGACGATCCCAGGAGTGCATTTATGTGTCCATCGTCAACACTCATAGTTTTGGCCAATTCTGACTCGTTTTATGGACTATTACTCACTGTTTTGAGGTCCCGAAGAGATTTCCACAGTTGTTAAACCCCAAGGTGCGATTACATGTCGGTCGCCAACACTCGCAGTTTTGCCCGATTCTGGCCTTTTTCATGGACTATTACTCACTATTTTGGGGTCCCGGAGTGATTTTCATGATTAACGAACCCTTGGGTGCGTTTACATGTCGGTCATCACCAATCCTTGGTTCGTCCGATTCTGGGCTCTTTCATGGACTATTACTCATCAGTTAGGGGTCCCAAAACGCTTTCCATGGTTGTCGAACCCCAAGGTGTGCTATGTGTGGGTGTTCAAAACTCGTAGTTTGGGTCGATTTTGGCCCGTTTCTTGGACTATACTTAGTTTTGGGGTCCCGAAGTGATTTCCACGATTGACCAATCTCAGGGTGCGTTTACGTGTGGTCATCAACACTATCAATTTTGGCCAATTCTGGTCCGTTTCGTGCACTATTACTCACAGTTTTGGGTCCCAGAGCGATTTCCATGATTGACGATCCCAGGAGTGCATTTACGTGTCCATCGTATACACTCAGAGTTTTGGCTAATTCTGACCCGTTTCATGGACTATTACTCACTATTTTGGGGTCCTGGAGTGATTTCCACGATTAACGAACCCCTGAGTGCGTTTACGTGTCGATCATCACTAATCCTAGGTTTGTCCGATTCTGGGCTCTTTCATGGACTATTACTCACCGTTTTGGGGTCCCAAAACGCTTTCCATGGTTGTCGAACCCCAAGGTGTGCTATGTGTGGGTGTTCAAAACTTGTTGTTTGGGTCGATTCTGGCCCGTTTCTTGGACTATACTTAGTGTTGGGGTCCCGAAGTGATTTCCACGATTGAACAATCTTGGGGTGTGTTTACGTGTGGTCATCAACACAATCAATTTTGGCCAATTCTGGTCCGTTTCATGCACTATTACTCACTTTTCTGGGTCCCAGAGCCATTTCCATGATTGACGATCCCAGGAGTGCATTAACGTGTCCGTCATCAACACTCATAGTTTTGGCCAATTCTGACCCGTTTCGTGGACTATTACTCACCGTTTTGGGGTCCCGAAGAGATTTCCACAGTCGTTCAACCCCAAAGTGCGCTTACGTGTCGGTCATCAGCACTCGCAGTTTTGCTTGATTCTGACCCGTTTCGTGGACTATTACTCACTATTTTGGGGTCCTGGAGTGATTTCCACGATTAACGAACCCTGAGTGCGTTTACGTGTCGGTCATCAATAATCCTAGGTTTGTCCGATTCTGGGCTCTTTCATGGACTATTACTCACCGTTTTGGGGTCCCAAAACGCTTTCCATGGTTGTTGAACCTTAAGGTGTGCTATGTGTTGGTCGTCAACACTCGTAAGTTGGGTCGGTTCTGGCCCGTTTCTTGGACTATACTTAGTTTTGGGGTCCCGAAGTGATTTCCACGATTGTCGAACCTCGGGGTGCGTTTACATGTGGTCATCAACACTCTCAATTTCAGCCAATTCTGGTCCGTTTCTTGCATTATTACTCACTGTTTTGGGTCACAGAGCGATTTCCACGATGGACGTTCCCAGGAGTGCATTTATGTGTCCATCGTCAACACTCATAGTTTTGGCCAATACTGACTTGTTTCGTGGACTATTACTCACTGTTTTGAGGTCCCGAAGAGATTTCCACAGTTGTTAAACCCCAAGGTGCGATTACATGTCGGTCGCCAACACTCGCAGTTTTGCCCGATTCTGGCCTTTTTCATGGACTATTACTCACTATTTTGGGGTCCCGGAGTGATTTTCATGATTAACGAACCCTTGTGTGCGTTTACATGTCGGTCATCACCAATCCTTGGTTCGTCCGATTCTGGGCTCTTTCATGGACTATTACTCATCAGTTAGGGGTCCCAAAACGCTTTCCATGGTTGTCGAACCCCAAGGTGTGCTATGTGTGGGTGTTCAAAACTCGTAGTTTGGGTCGATTTTGGCCCGTTTCTTGGACTATACTTAGTTTTGGGGTCCCGAAGTGATTTCCACGATTGACCAATCTCAGGGTGCGTTTACGTGTGGTCATCAACACTATCAATTTTGGCCAATTCTGGTCCGTTTCGTGCACTATTACTCACAGTTTTGGGTCCCAGAGCAATTTCCATGATTGACGATCCCAGGAGTGCATTTACGTGTCCATCGTATACACTCAGAGTTTTGGCTAATTCTGACCCGTTTCGTGGACTATTACTCACCATTTTGGGGTCCCGAAGCAATTTCCACAATCGTTCAACCCAAAGGTACGCTTACGTGTCGCTCGTCAACACTCGCAGTTTTGGCCGATTCTGACCCGTTTCATGGACTATTACTCACTATTTTGGGGTCCTGGAGTGATTTCCACGATTAACGAACCCCTGAGTGTGTTTACGTGTCGATCATCACTAATCCTAGGTTTGTCCGATTCTGGGCTCTTTCATGGACTATTACTCACCGTTTTGGGGTCCCAAAACGCTTTCCATGGTTGTCGAACCCCAAGGTGTGCTATGTGTGGGTGTTCAAAACTTGTTGTTTGGGTCGATTCTGGCCCGTTTCTTGGACTATACTTAGTGTTGGGGTCCCGAAGTGATTTCCACGATTGAACAATCTTGGGGTGTGTTTACGTGTGGTCATCAACACAATCAATTTTGGCCAAGTCTGGTCCGTTTCATGCACTATTACTCACTTTTCTGGGTCCCAGAGCCATTTCCATGATTGACGATCCCAGGAGTGCATTAACGTGTCCGTCATCAACACTCATAGTTTTGGCCAATTCTGACCCGTTTCGTGGACTATTACTCACCGTTTTGGGGTCCCGAAGAGATTTCCACAGTCGTTCAACCCCAAAGTGCGCTTACGTGTCGGTCGTCAGCACTCGCAGTTTTGCTTGATTCTGACCCGTTTCGTGGACTATTACTCACTATTTTGGGGTCCTGGAGTGATTTCCACGATTAACGAACCCTGAGTGCGTTTACGTGTCGGTCATCAATAATCCTAGGTTTGTCCGATTCTGGGCTCTTTCATGGACTATTACTCACCGTTTTGGGGTCCCAAAACGCTTTCCATGGTTGTTGAACCTTAAGGTGTGCTATGTGTTGGTCGTCAACACTCGTAAGTTGGGTCGGTTCTGGCCCGTTTCTTGGACTATACTTAGTTTTGGGGTCCCAAAGTGATTTCCACGATTGTCGAACCTCGGGGTGCGTTTACATGTGGTCATCAACACTCTCAATTTCAGCCAATTCTGGTCCGTTTCTTGCATTATTACTCACTGTTTTGGGTCACAGAGCGATTTCCACGATGGACGATCCCAGGAGTGCATTTATGTGTCCATCGTCAACACTCATAGTTTTGGCCAATTCTGACTTGTTTCGTGGACTATTACTCACTGTTTTGAGGTCCCGAAGAGATTTCCACAGTTGTTAAACCCCAAGGTGCGATTACATGTCGGTCGCCAACACTCGCAGTTTTGCCCGATTCTGGCCTTTTTCATGGACTATTACTCACTATTTTGGGGTCCCGGAGTGATTTTCATGATTAACGAACCCTTGGGTGCGTTTACATGTCGGTCATCACCAATCCTTGGTTCGTCCGATTCTGGGCTCTTTCATGGACTATTACTCATCAGTTAGGGGTCCCAAAACGCTTTCCATGGTTGTCGAACCCCAAGGTGTGCTATGTGTGGGTGTTCAAAACTCGTAGTTTGGGTCGATTTTGGCCCGTTTCTTGGACTATACTTAGTTTTGGGGTCCCGAAGTGATTTCCACGATTGACCAATCTCAGGGTGCGTTTACGTGTGGTCATCAACACTATCAATTTTGGCCAATTCTGGTCCGTTTCGTGCACTATTACTCACAGTTTTGGGTCCCAGAGCGATTTCCATGATTGACGATCCCAGGAGTGCATTTACGTGTCCATCGTATACACTCAGAGTTTTGGCTAATTCTGACCCGTTTCATGGACTATTACTCACTATTTTGGGGTCCTGGAGTGATTTCCACGATTAACGAACCCCTGAGTGCGTTTACGTGTCGATCATCACTAATCCTAGGTTTGTCCGATTCTGGGCTCTTTCATGGACTATTACTCACCGTTTTGGGGTCCCAAAACGCTTTCCATGGTTGTCGAACCCCAAGGTGTGCTATGTGTGGGTGTTCAAAACTTGTTGTTTGGGTCGATTCTGGCCCGTTTCTTGGACTATACTTAGTGTTGGGGTCCCGAAGTGATTTCCACGATTGAACAATCTTGGGGTGTGTTTACGTGTGGTCATCAACACAATCAATTTTGGCCAATTCTGGTCCGTTTCATGCACTATTACTCACTTTTCTGGGTCCCAGAGCCATTTCCATGATTGACGATCCCAGGAGTGCATTAACGTGTCCGTCATCAACACTCATAGTTTTGGCCAATTCTGACCCGTTTCGTGGACTATTACTCACCGTTTTGGGGTCCCGAAGAGATTTCCACAGTCGTTCAACCCCAAAGTGCGCTTACGTGTCGGTCGTCAGCACTCGCAGTTTTGCTTGATTCTGACCCGTTTCGTGGACTATTACTCACTATTTTGGGGTCCTGGAGTGATTTCCACGATTAACGAACCCTGAGTGCGTTTACGTGTCGGTCATCAATAATCCTAGGTTTGTCCGATTCTGGGCTCTTTCATGGACTATTACTCACCGTTTTGGGGTCCCAAAACGCTTTCCATGGTTGTTGAACCTTAAGGTGTGCTATGTGTTGGTCGTCAACACTCGTAAGTTGGGTCGGTTCTGGCCCGTTTCTTGGACTATACTTAGTTTTGGGGTCCCGAAGTGATTTCCACGATTGTCGAACCTCGGGGTGCGTTTACATGTGGTCATCAACACTCTCAATTTCAGCCAATTCTGGTCCGTTTCTTGCATTATTACTCACTGTTTTGGGTCACAGAGCGATTTCCACGATGGACGTTCCCAGGAGTGCATTTATGTGTCCATCGTCAACACTCATAGTTTTGGCCAATTACTGACTTGTTTCGTGGACTATTACTCACTGTTTTGAGGTCCCGAAGAGATTTCCACAGTTGTTAAACCCCAAGGTGCGATTACATGTCGGTCGCCAACACTCGCAGTTTTGCCCGATTCTGGCCTTTTTCATGGACTATTACTCACTATTTTGGGGTCCCGGAGTGATTTTCATGATTAACGAACCCTTGTGTGCGTTTACATGTCAGTCATCACCAATCCTTGGTTCGTCCGATTCTGGGCTCTTTCATGGACTATTACTCATCAGTTAGGGGTCCCAAAACGCTTTCCATGGTTGTCGAACCCCAAGGTGTGCTATGTGTGGGTGTTCAAAACTCGTAGTTTGGGTCGATTTTGGCCCGTTTCTTGGACTATACTTAGTTTTGGGGTCCCGAAGTGATTTCCACGATTGACCAATCTCAGGGTGCGTTTACGTGTGGTCATCAACACTATCAATTTTGGCCAATTCTGGTCCGTTTCGTGCACTATTACTCACAGTTTTGGGTCCCAGAGCGATTTCCATGATTGACGATCCCAGGAGTGCATTTACGTGTCCATCGTATACACTCAGAGTTTTGGCTAATTCTGACCCGTTTCGTGGACTATTACTCACCATTTTGGGGTCCCGAAGCGATTTCCACAATCGTTCAACCCGAAGGTACGCTTACGTGTCGCTCGTCAACACTCGCAGTTTTGGCCGATTCTGACCCGTTTCATGGACTATTACTCACTATTTTGGGGTCCTGGAATGATTTCCATGATTAACGAACCCCTGAGTGCGTTTACGTGTCGATCATCACTAATCCTAGGTTTGTCCGATTCTGGGCTCTTTCATGGACTATTACTCACCGTTTTGGGGTCCCAAAACGCTTTCCATGGTTGTCGAACCCTAAGGTGTGCTATGTGTGGGTGTTCAAAACTCGTTGTTTGGGTCGATTCTGGCCCGTTTCTTGGACTATACTTAGTGTTGGGGTCCCGAAGTGATTTCCACGATTGTCGAACCTCGGGGTGCGTTTACATGTGGTCATCAACACTCTCAATTTCAGCCAATTCTGGTCCGTTTCTTGCATTATTACTCACTGTTTTGGGTCACAGAGCGATTTCCACGATGGACGTTCCCAGGAGTGCATTTATGTGTCCATCGTCAACACTCATAGTTTTGGCCAATTACTGACTTGTTTCGTGGACTATTACTCACTGTTTTGAGGTCCCGAAGAGATTTCCACAGTTGTTAAACCCCAAGGTGCGATTACATGTCGGTCGCCAACACTCGCAGTTTTGCCCGATTCTGGCCTTTTTCATGGACTATTACTCACTATTTTGGGGTCCCGGAGTGATTTTCATGATTAACGAACCCTTGTGTGCGTTTACATGTCAGTCATCACCAATCCTTGGTTCGTCCGATTCTGGGCTCTTTCATGGACTATTACTCATCAGTTAGGGGTCCCAAAACGCTTTCCATGGTTGTCGAACCCCAAGGTGTGCTATGTGTGGGTGTTCAAAACTCGTAGTTTGGGTCGATTTTGGCCCGTTTCTTGGACTATACTTAGTTTTGGGGTCCCGAAGTGATTTCCACGATTGACCAATCTCAGGGTGCGTTTACGTGTGGTCATCAACACTATCAATTTTGGCCAATTCTGGTCCGTTTCGTGCACTATTACTCACAGTTTTGGGTCCCAGAGCGATTTCCATGATTGACGATCCCAGGAGTGCATTTACGTGTCCATCGTATACACTCAGAGTTTTGGCTAATTCTGACCCGTTTCGTGGACTATTACTCACCATTTTGGGGTCCCGAAGCGATTTCCACAATCGTTCAACCCGAAGGTACGCTTACGTGTCGCTCGTCAACACTCGCAGTTTTGGCCGATTCTGACCCGTTTCATGGACTATTACTCACTATTTTGGGGTCCTGGAATGATTTCCATGATTAACGAACCCCTGAGTGCGTTTACGTGTCGATCATCACTAATCCTAGGTTTGTCCGATTCTGGGCTCTTTCATGGACTATTACTCACCGTTTTGGGGTCCCAAAACGCTTTCCATGGTTGTCGAACCCTAAGGTGTGCTATGTGTGGGTGTTCAAAACTCGTTGTTTGGGTCGATTCTGGCCCGTTTCTTGGACTATACTTAGTGTTGGGGTCCCGAAGTGATTTCCACGATTGAACAATCTTGGGGTGCGTTTACGTGTGGTCATCAACACAATCAATTTTGGCCAATTCTGGTCCGTTCCATGCACTATTACTCACTTTTCTGGTTCCCAGAGCCATTTCCATGATTGACGATCCCAGGAGTGCATTAACGTGTCCGTCATCAACACTCATAGTTTTGGCCAATTCTGACCCGTTTCGTGGACTATTACTCACCGTTTTGGGGTCCCGAAGCGATTTTCACAGTCGTTCAACCCCAAAGTGCGCTTACGTGTCGGTCGTCAGCACTCGCAGTTTTGCTTGATTCTGACCCGTTTCGTGGACTATTACTCACTATTTTGGGTTCCTGGAGTGATTTCCACGATTAACGAACCCTGAGTGCGTTTACGTGTCGGTCATCAATAATCCTAGGTTTGTCCGATTCTGGGCCCTTTCATGGACTATTAATCACCGTTTTGGGGTCCCAAAACGCTTTCCATGGTTGTTGAACCTTAAGGTGTGCTATGTGTTGGTCGTCAACACTCGTAAGTTGGGTCGGTTCTGGCCCGTTTCTTGGACTATACTTAGTTTTGGGGTCCCGAAGTGATTTCCACGATTGTCGAACCTCGGGGTCCGTTTACATGTGGTCATCAACACTCTCAATTTCAGCCAATTCTGGTCCGTTTCTTGCATTATTACTCACTGTTTTGGGTCACAGAGCGATTTCCACGATGGACGATCCCAGGAGTGCATTTATGTGTCCATCGTCAACACTCATAGTTTTGGCCAATTCTGACTTGTTTCGTGGACTATTACTCACTGTTTTGAGGTCCCGAAGAGATTTCCACAGTTGTTAAACCCCAAGGTGCGATTACATGTCGGTCGCCAACACTCGCAGTTTTGCCCGATTCTGGCCTTTTTCATGGACTATTACTCACTATTTTGGGGTCCCGGAGTGATTTTCATGATTAACGAACCCTTGGGTGCGTTTACATGTTGGTCATCACCAATCCTTGGTTCGTCCGATTCTGGGCTCTTTCATGGACTATTACTCATCAGTTAGGGGTCCCAAAACGCTTTCCATGGTTGTCGAACCCCAAGGTGTGCTATGTGTGGGTGTTCAAAACTCGTAGTTTGGGTCGATTTTGGCCCGTTTCTTGGACTATACTTAGTTTTGGGGTCCCGAAGTGATTTCCACGATTGACCAATCTCAGGGTGCGTTTACGTGTGGTCATCAACACTATCAATTTTGGCCAATTCTGGTCCGTTTCGTGCACTATTACTCAAAGTTTTGGGTCCCAGAGCGATTTCCATGATTGACGATCCCAGGAGTGCATTTACGTGTCCATCGTATACAATCAGAGTTTTGGCTAATTCTGACCCGTTTCGTGGACTATTACTCACCATTTTGGGGTCCCGAAGCGATTTCCACAATCGTTCAACCCGAAGGTACGCTTATGTGTCGCTCGTCAACACTCGCAGTTTTGGCCGATTCTGACCCGTTTCATGGACTATTACTCACTATTTTGGGGTCCTGGAATGATTTCCATGATTAACGAACCCCTGAGTGCGTTTACGTGTCGATCATCACTAATCCTAGGTTTGTCCGATTCTGGGCTCTTTCATGGACTATTACTCACCGTTTTGGGGTCCCAAAACGCTTTCCATGGTTGTCGAACCCTAAGGTGTGCTATGTGTGGGTGTTCAAAACTCGTTGTTTGGGTCGATTCTGGCCCGTTTCTTGGACTATACTTAGTGTTGGGGTCCCGAAGTGATTTCCACGATTGAACAATCTTGGGGTGCGTTTACGTGTGGTCATCAACACAATCAATTTTGGCCAATTCTGGTCCGTTCCATGCACTATTACTCACTTTTCTGGTTCCCAGAGCCATTTCCATGATTGACGATCCCAGGAGTGCATTAACGTGTCCGTCATCAACACTCATAGTTTTGGCCAATTCTGACCCGTTTCGTGGACTATTACTCACCGTTTTGGG